>NW_027311904.1:575000-580000 GCF_040954645.1 Diabrotica undecimpunctata | reverse complement strand
CTTGCCTCTTCTACTGTAGACCTAGTCGGTGCTATTATTGTCCCAACTAAGTTATTGTTTTATTTCTGATTTCCTATATACCATTTTTCTTTTATTTTAGCATTATTGTATATTCAGACCTTTTCAGGTTAGAATATTTGTTCATGTACTGATTGTTTGATATTTTGATTGTTTATTTTTCTTGTATTTTGTGTCTAAGTTGTTCTTCCGTAAGTTAAGAACACTTAGAAATATTTATCTTGATTTTCCTATTTTATATTTTGATTTGTACTTTGTCTAAGTAGTTCTTTCCGGTAAGTCAAAGAACTCTTAGAAATATTTCTCTGAATATTTGACTTGTTATTTTAATTGTGCGTCTAAGCCGTTCTTTTCCGGTAAGTCAAAAGAACACTTAGAAATATTTTCATAATCATTGTTGCATTATTATTTCCGATATTTTATTTAAGATATTTTCTTCCTTAAGTAAGAAAATACTTAATACATTTGTCTCTTTCATTTTCTATTTTATGCTAAGTTGTTTCTTCCGTAAGTCAAGAAACACTTAGCAATATTTCCACATCTTTTCTATATTTGATTTTTTTTTATTTTCCATTATAAGTCGTTTCTTCCGTAAGTCAAGAAACACTTAGCAATATTTTCACATCTTTTCTATATTTGATTTTTCTTATTTTCTATTATAAGTCGTTTCTTCCGTAAGTCAAGAAACACTTATAAATATTTGTGCATTTATTTTACTATATTTGATTCTCTTGTTTATTTTCTGTTGTAAGTTGTTTCTTCCGTAAGTCAAGAAACACTTAGACATATTTCTATAATCAGTTTCATTTTTGCATTTCTCGTTTTATATTTTGAGTATTTTATTTTTCCACTCTAAGTCGTTTCTTCCGTAAGTCAAGAAACACTTGGAAATATTTCCATATTTTACTCTCACATTTACATATTTCATTTATCTATATTTCTGTCCTAAGTTGTTTCTTCCGTAAGTCAAGGAACACTTAGAAACATTTTTCTTTGCATTATATTTTTATACCATTTTATTTTTCTTGTTTACTAAGTTATTCCTTCCGTAAGTCAAGGAATACTTAGACTATTTTACCTGTTCTGTTTTCTATTTTTGATCTGTTATTTTGTAACTGCTCCTTGGAACTGCTAATTATAACAGATACTTGTCACGGTAACCGTTATTTTATACCAGTAGAAGTATTAAACCATTTTATCAGTGACAAGCAAAGATGGTCAACACTCGGTCTAATTCCGAGGACAGGAAGAAGTCTGCAGAGCTGGCGATGGGTCCTACAGGCCCAAACGCCCCCTCTCGGCAACATGGCGCCCAACAAACAAAACCCGAACTCACGACCCCAGGACCGTCTTCGAGCCAACCTGCTACAGCTGACTTTATCTCTGCCTTGATGCAAGCGATGGCGGCCCTATCCACAACTCAAGGCACTGCACCCCAGATGCCTCAGCCTGAGACACCGAAGTCCAGGATAAATTACACGAAGCCCCCTCAATTCTCAGGCCGGGACACCGAGAATCCGCTCAGCTTTTCGACAAAAGCTGAGAATTTCTTAATCAAACATAACGTAGACGAGGACCAATGGATCGACTACCTTATAGACAACTCCCTCCACGGCGATGCGAAGAAATGGGCTCAGAAATTCTCATACACGGACCTACCATACACCACATTTCGAGACCGTCTCCTAAGGAGATACAATGACCCTGCCGCAATTTCAACCCTGACGTCGAAGCTTCATGGAAAACATCAACGTAGAGACGAATCCACGGAGGAGTTCATTAACCAGAAATCTGCCTTATTCAGACGTCTCATGCCACATACCCCCGAGGATCAGAGGTGTATAACGATAGCAAACTTACTGAGACCCGACATCGCGATCTGCCTGAGAGCGAACATCCCCAGGACCGAGGAAGACCTTCTGACAATCGCCCAGGGCATGGAATGTGACATCCGCCGGACCGGCAAACCCCAGCAGCAGCAGCAGCAACAACAGCCATACCGTCCCCTACGTCAGGATAACGCTCCACGACACCCTGAGGCGATAGACCAATGGAGGAACCCCAGCGGACAGTACAGGATGCCATCAATGGACCAACCATCACCTCCAACCCCACAGAACCAGGGAAACGCCAATCGGGGCGCCAACTGAACCCTGTTGTGAAGATGGTGCCCCAACTGAATCCTATTCAGGTACAACCCTCGCCAGCAGGCCTCCCCCAACTCTATGGAAGGATCAACGGGCAGCAAGTGAAGATTTTGGTCGACACCGGTGCCTCCGGGAACTTCGTTCACCAGAGGTTGATCCAGAGACGGGACCTGCAACGAGGACCAGGACTGGTTCAGCTGGCATGTACGGGCAGCACATCCCGCACCCTAGGGACTGCTGCAGTCAATATGAACATTGACACTCTGGACACGACTTTAAACTGCATGGTTATGGAGGATTTGAACCACGACGTTGTGTTA
Organism: Diabrotica undecimpunctata; assembly: GCF_040954645.1. Lineage (NCBI taxonomy): Eukaryota > Metazoa > Arthropoda > Insecta > Coleoptera > Chrysomelidae > Diabrotica > Diabrotica undecimpunctata. The sequence goes on along the minus strand of NW_027311904.1, from coordinate 577,515 downwards.
GGGATGCCTTGGTTGGAGCAGGAAGAGGCCAATGTAGACATACCCCGAAAATGTCTACATGCTGGTACTGCCTGCCAAACCACCATTTACTGGGCGACCCCAGCAGAAAGGCAAGCCAAACCACAACAGCTGGAATTCCATCAAACCCCATCCCAACAAGCAGAGCAGTCAACCCAAGAGGACAATGAAATATTAGACAACCGTCCACGTCAGCCGACCACTGAAGAAACCGAAACAGCGGACATCAGTACAGGCACACCCGAAGAAGAAGAAGAAGCCTACGGCGTCCAATTACTAGAGACGATGGAGGACGTCGACGAGGAGGAAGAACCTAGCCTGACAGCAGATGACATGCCAGACGCCGAATGCCTTCTATTGATAGAGACAATGGGGCACGGCGACGAGGAGGACGAGAAGGAGGACACCGACCCCATCCTCGACGGTCCGGTCGACATACCACTCCGAGAGGAAATCCGGAGAAGTCACCGGACACACAAGAGAAAGAAACGACTTCGAAGACGCGAGCAGCAAACCTCCGAAGACGTACCCAGGAGCGAGATTGAAGAGAATCTGCTCCAAGAGTTCACGATGGTGGACGATGCTGACCATAGGACCCTGACCCCTCCGGACGGACGGGATGAAGGAACCACAGCGCAGCCGACTGGCAAAGATGAACAAGGATAAGGTCCCATTACGACACGTGGAGATATCAAGGTGAATTGAGTAGCCTTATATCTTCACGACGTCGTAGGACCTCCTCAGGGTGAATAAAGTAGCCCTGACGGAAGCAGACGAGCCACCCGCCACACCTGGACCACCTGGACCACCTGGGCCTACTGGACCATATACAATTAAGTTCAAATATTTTAAGTACAATATCTTAGTTTTTTTAAGTCTTTTACATTATATTCTTTTAGGGTAAAAATTTTATTATTGTATTTTTTTTTATTCTTAAATTGTATTTTTCTATTGTTTTAATAAATTTTTTTAGCACCGTTAGGTCTTTCAGAGGAGGGGGGATGTCCTCGACGCATCAAGGAATTTGGATATCGGTTAAAATACTTGGGAATTCCAAGGTTGGCCAAATCCAAATTTCTAATTGATTCGATGCAGGGAAATTCCACTTTCGCTACGTAAAACAAAGGATTTGTTTTACATAAAAGCAGGTAGATTTTCTCTCATCGGTCGGTCGAGCTTGCCTCTTCTACTGTAGACCTAGTCGGTGCTATTATTGTCCCAACTAAGTTATTGTTTTATTTCTGATTTCCTATATACCATTTTTCTTTTATTTTAGCATTATTGTATATTCAGACCTTTTCAGGTTAGAATATTTGTTCATGTACTGATTGTTTGATATTTTGATTGTTTATTTTTCTTGTATTTTGTGTCTAAGTTGTTCTTCCGTAAGTTAAGAACACTTAGAAATATTTATCTTGATTTTCCTATTTTATATTTTGATTTGTACTTTGTCTAAGTAGTTCTTTCCGGTAAGTCAAAGAACTCTTAGAAATATTTCTCTGAATATTTGACTTGTTATTTTAATTGTGCGTCTAAGCCGTTCTTTTCCGGTAAGTCAAAAGAACACTTAGAAATATTTTCATAATCATTGTTGCATTATTATTTCCGATATTTTATTTAAGATATTTTCTTCCTTAAGTAAGAAAATACTTAATACATTTGTCTCTTTCATTTTCTATTTTATGCTAAGTTGTTTCTTTCGTAAGTCAAGAAACACTTAGCAATATTTCCACATCTTTTCTATATTTGATTTTTTTTTATTTTCCATTATAAGTCGTTTCTTCCGTAAGTCAAGAAACACTTAGCAATATTTTCACATCTTTTCTATATTTGATTTTTCTTATTTTCTATTATAAGTCGTTTCTTCCGTAAGTCAAGAAACACTTATAAATATTTGTGCATTTATTTTACTATATTTGATTCTCTTGTTTATTTTCTGTTGTAAGTTGTTTCTTCCGTAAGTCAAGAAACACTTAGACATATTTCTATAATCAGTTTCATTTTTGCATTTCTCGTTTTATATTTTGAGTATTTTATTTTTCCACTCTAAGTCGTTTCTTCCGTAAGTCAAGAAACACTTGGAAATATTTCCATATTTTACTCTCACATTTACATATTTCATTTATCTATATTTCTGTCCTAAGTTGTTTCTTCCGTAAGTCAAGGAACACTTAGAAACATTTTTCTTTGCATTATATTTTTATACCATTTTATTTTTCTTGTTTACTAAGTTATTCCTTCCGTAAGTCAAGGAATACTTAGACTATTTTACCTGTTCTGTTTTCTATTTTTGATCTGTTATTTTGTAACTGCTCCCTGGAACTGCTACCTATAACAGATACTTGTCACGGTAACCGTTATTTTATACCAGTAGAAGTATTAAACCATTTTATCAGTGACAAGCAAAGATGGTCAACACTCGGTCTAATTCCGAGGACAGGAAGAAGTCCGCAGAGCTGGCGATGGGTCCTACAGGCCCAAACGCCCCCTTTCGGCA
>NW_027311904.1:540000-570000 GCF_040954645.1 Diabrotica undecimpunctata | reverse complement strand
CCACAAACACACACAAACACACACAAACACACACACATACACACAGACACCCACACGTAAACACACACGCACATACACACGCACACACACACGCGCGCACACACATACACAAACTCACACACAAACACACACACACACAAAAACACACACACACAAACACACACACTAACACACACCCACGCACACACACTCACACACACACCTACCTAGTTTTTGCAAATGATAATGAAAATGTAACAGTTGAAATTGCTAACGATTACGTATTGCCTTGTGATCGTTATCATCCTGCGTTATCAATTTCTTTAGCTATAAAAGATAATATGCCCGAGCTTCAATATGATAGTTTTGCCTTCAATTTTAGGAGAGGAGACTATGTTGCTCTTAATATGTATCTTGCTAGTATCTCCTGGGAGAACGTTTTATGTATTTGCAGAGATATTAACGAAGCCACGGAACTGTTCTACTCCATATTGCAGTTTGGTGTCAATTGTTCAATACCACGTATAAGATTAAAAAATCCCAAATTTCCTCGTTGGATGACTAATGACCTAAAATCATTAATATTTAGAAAAAAAATTGCTCACAAGATATATAAACAAACAAATTCTTGGGACGATTATCTACTTTTCTCTTCCTTGAGAACCAAATGCAAAGAACTAAGCAGGTCATGTCATGAAATTTATATAAGTCAAACTGAATCTAGAATTAGTTCAAACGTAAAGCACTTTTGGAATTTTGTTAACAGCAAACGCAAAAATAATGGTATACCAAACACAATGTTTCTTGGAAACACAATGCTTAATAATGGTGCGGATATCGTTAATAGCTTTGCGCAATGCTTTCAAAATATTTACAGAGCAAATGATGATGATTTTATACAGCCCATCTTAGAGTATGAGAAAACAGTGAGTCTAAATTCTTGTAATGTATCTATTGAAATCATATTTGAAAAATTAGCCAATTTGGACATTTATAAGGGCTCAGGGCCAGATGGAATTCCACCCATACTATTAAAAAAATGTAGATGTACTTTAACCCATCCCTTGTATTTTCTGTTTTCTCATTCACTTGATTCAGGTATTTGTCCAAGTTTGTGGAAATCTAGTTTTATTGTTCCTATTCATAAATCAGGTGACAGGAGTAACATAGCTAACTACAGACCAATAAGCATTCTTTCTTCTATTCCTAAAATACTAGAGAGTATAATATGTGACTCTATTAAAACACCTTTATGCAATGTACTAATTGAAGAGCAACATGGTTTTCTTTCAGGTAGATCAACTTCGACAAATCTTTTACTTTTCACGCAATACATATCTGATGCTTTGGAAAGGAGACTACAGGTGGATGCTATTTATACAGATTTCTCCAAAGCATTTGACACTGTGAATCATAAATTGTTGTGTAACAAGCTTAAAACTATTGGATTTACAGGTAATCTGTATAACTGGTTATGTAGTTACCTAACTAGCAGAATACAACTTGTTAAAATTAAACACTTTCAATCTAGTGAGATCTCCGTAACATCTGGTGTTCCACAAGGAAGCCACTTAGGGCCTTTCCTTTTTAATATATTTGTTAATGACATTAAATCTCAAATTAACTCTAAATTTTTGCTATTTGCTGATGATTTAAAAATCTATAGAATTGTCGAAGACGTCTCAGATTGTGAAAAACTCCAAATTGATATTAACAAAATTATGGCATGGTGCAATTGGAACCAAATGAGCATTAATGTTGGAAAATGTCACTTTATTAGTTTCTGTAGAAGAATTAACAACCTCTCTTATAATTACAAATTAGCTGAAGAACCACTGAAGGCTGTCTCCACTGTAAGAGATCTAGGTGTTCAATTAGATTCCAAACTAAATTTTTGCACTCATTTTGATTATGTGAATAACCAGGCATTTAAAATGTTAGGCTTCATTATTAGAACCTCTAGATGTTTGCATAACATTAATTCCATCAGACTGATTTACATTTCCCTAGTAAGATCTGTTCTTGAGTATTGCTCAGTCGTTTGGTCACCCACTTATGAAGTCCATATAGCCAAGCTTGAAAAAGTCCAAAATAAATTCATTAGGTACTTAAGTTTTAAATTACACAAACCTTTAAGCGACCATTCCTACTCAGAAATTAGAAATACATTAAACCTTCCTAGGCTATCTTCCAGACGGATGTATGCTGATGTTCTGTTTCTTCATAAACTACTGAATTCAAAAATTAATTGCAATGATCTACTGTCTCTAATCGGCTTTAATGTTCCCTTTAGAGTTACTAGAACATCTCATAATTTTGCAATTAAATTTCATAGCTCTAATTTTGGTAGGCATTCTCCACTGAGTAGAATCATTCTAAATGGAAATAGAATAGACTTTGATTTGTTGCTGTGCGCTTCGGAAAATGTCTGTAGAATGTGTTTAAAAAAAAAATTTTGTAATTTTATGTGATTTGTATTTGCTATGTGCTTTATATAGTTTTAATATTTGCTTTTTTTTTTCTATATGGCTGCATTGCCAATTCTTTTCATACATATTTGCTATATCTTTGTAATTATTGTATCACTAGATAATACTTGTAATACTTTGTGTATATATTGAATTGGGTGGTATCCCGTTAATAAATAAATAAAAAAAAAAAAAAACATACACGCACACACACACACGCACAAACACGCACGCACACACACTAACACACACGAACGCCCACACACACCCGCACACGCACTAACAGACACCCACGCACACACACGCACAAACACCCACGCACACACACACACACACGCACACAAACACACATGCACACATACACACACGCACACACCCACACGCACCAACACACGCACATACACGCACAAACACACACGCACACACACACTCACAAACATGCACGCACAGACAAAGCCACACAAAACACACACGCACACGCACTAACACACACACACACGCACGCAACACACACGCATACTAACACGCTCATACACAGAACACACACACACACACGCACACACAGACGCACACAAACAAACATGCACACACACCCACACACAAACACACATGCACACACACACAAACTTACACACACAAAAACACACACACACACAAACGCACAGACATACACACACACCCACACGTACACACACACACACGCACACACACACACAATCACACACACACACGCACACACAGACGCACACAAACAAACATGCACACACACCCACACACAAACACACATGCACACACACACAAACGTACACACACAAAAACACACACACACACAAACGCACAGACATACACACACACCCACACGTACACACACACACGTACACACACACAATCACACACACACAAACACACACACACGCACACACACACACGCACACACACACTCCACACACATACACCCACACACTCCACACACATACACCCACACACACACGCACACACACACAACACACACGCACTAACACACAACCACGCACACACACACGCACTAACACACACCCACGCAAACACAACACCCTAGCACACACATAACACACAGTCACGGGCACACACACGCACACACACACACGCCTACACACCACACACAAATACATACTAACACACAAACACACATGCACACACACAAACACACAAACACACACACATACACATACACCCAAACGTATACACACATGCACACACACACACACTATAACACACGCACACACACACGCACCCACACACACCTCACACACACCTCACACACACACACACACACACCCACACACACACACACGCACACAAACACACATTCACACACAAACACACACACACACACAAACACACACACAAACACACACAAACAAACAAACGCACACACACATACATTCTCCACCTCTTGATTCCTACCAATTAGTCGCCTCTTAAGACAGGGAGGGACTTGTTGCCTCAGCCGTATTGTTCTCCCCGAGAGCCAAACGGAGACACACACATACACCTACACACACACACACACACGCACACAAACACACATTCACAAACACACAAACATACCAACACACACACAGACGCACAAAAAACAAACATGCACACACACCCACACACAAACACACATGCAAACTCACACACACAAAAACACACACACACACAAACACACACACGCATACACACACACCCACACGTACACACACACGCACACACACAAACACACTCACACACACAAACACACACACATGCACACACACAAACAGACACACATACACATACACACACAGACACACACACCCACAAGTACGCACATACGCACACATACTTATACACTCTCCACCTCTCGATTCCTACCCATTAGTCACCTCTTACGACAGGGTGGGCCTTCTTGCCTCGATCGTGTTCTTATCTCCGCGAGCCGAACGGAGACACACACACCCACGCAAACACAACATACGCACACGCCCTAACACACACCCACTCACACACACACACGCACACACACACGCACACACACACACGCCTACACATACACACGCACGCCTACACACACACGCACTAACACACACCCACGCAAACACATCACACTAGCACACACCCACGGAAACACACACGCACACGCACACGCCTACACACACACACCACACACACACACGCACACAATCACACATGCACACACACAAACACACACACACACACACACAAACACACACACACACACACAAACGCACACACACCCAAACGTACACACACACCCGCCTAAACACACACGCGCGCCTACACACACACGCACACGCTCTAACACACACCCACGCAAACACAACACACTAGCACACACCCATGGACACAAATACGCACACACACACACACGCCCACACACACACACACAACACACACACCCACACCCAAACACACAAACTCGCACCCACACACGAACACACACACACACCCATACAAACACACACATACGAACACACACACACACACTTACAAGTACACACACCCACACGCACGCACACAAATACACACTCTACCTCTCGATTCGTAACCATTAGTCGCCTCTTGCGACAGGAAGAGCCTTCTTCCTGTCGCAAGAGGCGACATATTCCCGTATTCTTATATCCACGAGTCGAACTGAGACACACGCACACACACAAACACACACACCTACACACAAACACACACACACAAACACACGCACACACACACATACATTCTCCACGTTTCGGTTCCTACCCATTACTCGCCTCTTAACACAGGTAGGCCATTCTTGAATCCGCCGTATTGTAACAAAATTATATTTCTCCACTTTGGGCGCTACTGTAACAAATATAGTAGGCAGATCCCTTGGGACTATGTCCCTGATGTTATAAGATCTGTAGAGTAGTGTGAAGATAAGTTTGAAACTAAATTAAAATAAGAGTTGAAACTGAATGCAGTTAGGCTAGCTGGGTATGCTTGAGACTGGCCAGTTGATACTCAAGGTAGGGTTAGGCCTATTTGCATGCCCTGAGAAAACAGTAACGAATAGAAAAGATGTATATTAACTAAGGAAATATAAGAATAACCAAAACGAACTAAGGGTAAGTACTGACAACAGGAATATATGAGAGAAGAATGATTTGGGCGCCAGGGAAGATGTTTACTGGACTCTTAGTCTAACAAACACTTCACCTAGTGACTTTATTGCTGCTGCTAACTATGTTTTCTGTAACTAGATATAACTTTATTAAAAAAAAGGTTGTTTAATAAAACAGATTATTACTTATAACCCAATTTAATAATAATAAAATAGAAAAACCTGTAAACCGTAATATACAATTTAACTTAAATACCCTATCATACAAAAACCTATTGATCCCTATTTACAATATATTTACACACTCTAATATGCTAGAAAAGTAGGAACTTTTATTATGAAGTTTTATTCATGAATTAAAACAAAATTTACTACAACCAACCTATTTATATATATTAAAACAATTATTACCCTTCCCTATATTTAACACAATGTATCAGTTCGACAATTTCTAAGTTGATTCCAATCAGATAACCTGTAAATATATTTCAATTGGTCTGTTCAGAAAGGAACAGATCCAAGATGAATCAGTGACGTTACCAGTAGGGCTGTAAAAATACAAAATGGACCTTTGTGCACAAATGACCTTACAAAGTGTATTAAAATCCACCCCTACCCTGTTATTACTAATACATATATATATTTAAAATATTTAATGACACAAAAAAAATAAGCAAATGATGTTAAGAAAAAAATTGAATGTAAGATATATAATGATACGCAAATATGAATTATGAAAATTGACTAGGATTATTTTTAAGTTTTGGTTCGTTCACTCACTAAAGTTTAAACAATATTTAAGTAACTTATTTTTACGATATTACAAAACAGTAAAAAAAAAAAAACCTGTCTACTCTCAAGCCGAGAAGGTTCTTCTTCCGGACGCCTTACGCCGCCGGGACTCGTTCGGGTGAAAGCTGTAAGCCCACTGTTCTAGCACCAAACTGAACCGCTATTCCAATATTCGGGAAAAACCAAAAAAACTCCAAACTAAACTCAACTGAAAGCTATTACCCCAAATCCAAAATAATGTTTATTATATTGACTTTATATTCTTTCTTCCTCCAACGACTAAAATAAAATCAAAGAAGCTCTCATTAGCTTTATCCAGAGTTGATAAACAACAAGGCGGTTAGGACAAGAAAAACTAGTCAGAAGATGATAATTAGTGAAGGTTTCGTACACTTTTTGTGACCTTGGAAAATTAATCGAAAACTATGTATTTAAAAAAATGTTGGGAATTTACTATGAATATTTCACTGAAGAACTAAAATTTAACTTATCACGAATATATTATAGGCAAATAGTAATGAAGGATCTCCTTACATTACCGAATTGCTTGGATATTGATGAGAACGTGTACTTAGGAGAATTTCTAACAGAAAGAATTCTGAACGTGATTTGACTAATATAATTAAGGTAAAATTATTGAATAAATGATTTTAATATGAAACTAATAATGGTTAAAAAAAAAAATGATGTACTTTAATTAAAATGAAACTCACCCAACGCAACAATATTTCAACAATTGAACCAAAATCTTCTTTTTCCAAAACTTCTAATATAAAAAAAAACGCCTTCTTTAACTTAATATCACCTCTGAATAACTTAAATTTCTTTTCTGATAACTTGAGCCATGTGGCGTTGGTCGTTGAAAGATCACTCTTCTGACCCGTTCGAAGGTTGGATATAAAGTGAGCTCTTCCACTTTTAAAATCGTCGGCTTCCGTCAGTTCCAAGTTAAGCGGAAGCGGCGGTAAGCAGTTTGACCAATTGATAAACAATTGATAATACGATTACATGTATAGTTGGTTGCATACCTTACAGGCAGAATTAAGTTATTTTAAATTTCTCAGTAACGATAACGTAATCTTATCGTTACATTCCCCCTTTACTTGGAGAAAAAAAAATTGACCTAAGAACAATTTTTTTTTTCTCTGTGTAACTATAAATATTCAAGACCAATCATATACTGTGGGATCCATCACAGACGTGAACAAAATAGCCAATAATATAGCGTGTCCAGGACACCACACTAGCACATATTAAATGCACAGAATCTTCCATCCGTGACTGACATTGTAAAACCCAAAATTGTTCAAGTTGATTAAGTAGATTTAAATAAACCCCAAATTATTGTCAACAAGAACACTAAACCAATTATATACATGAATACAAAACTTGCTAATATATAACCGAATATACCAAATAACTCCCACACATTTGCATTTAACTCGACCGATTATACTTAACCACAGATTATGAGTCATGCAAGAGGGGTAGTTCTAATATACAATATACTAAATATGACACAAGCACTCATGCCCACAAGTTATAGTATGTTTATTAAAACCTTATACTAAATAACTAATAAAAATACAAATCTTCAAAATAATTGACGAATGGGATGAACGATACAAAATTGATCCATCCATGGACATCAGATTTATTTTAGAGCATATCCAAGGTGAAGCAATCAGTAGATTTCGTAACCAATTCGCAATAAACCAAAATATGGACCGTAATATAAAACCACACTAGATATAAGAGTTACTGAGGAAAAATGATCGTAGCATGCATTTTATCCTAAATTGATCCGACAATGGACAACAGATTTATATTGGCATATCCAATGTGAAACAATCAGGCAAATTCATGGGTCATCACCACAACCTAATAATCATTATACTCTATAGATGCTAAATATTTGGTACCATGAAACTGAACCATTGGAACGAAATAACAGACTAAGTGTCTGCAGCATATGTGAATTGATCTGATTCCAGTCATGAGTAGATAGGTATAATAAGGGATACTTAGTCAGTATACAACATAATCAAGAATCTACTAACGACTCAACCTGACTAGGCCGAACATCCGGAAGAATCCCAAATCATCTTCCTAGGACTCCCTTTCGTGTCATTGAAGGTTACCAAATTCCAGACCACATTGTATCCCTATCAAGTTCCACAACCTACGATGGATTACACCCCAAATTAAGCTCATCATCTGTTATGCATCAGATTCAAGATAAGATCTACACAAGAATGACAAACTTATTTTAGTAAGGTATTCCAACACAAATATTAGTAATATATGAACTAATAGATGAACAGTTGAGTTTCACATATAAGAGTAATACAACAGGAAGAAAGTGTACCAAATTAAAGAACTGACATAACGAAATGGAGTTAACTAATTCTGGAATTCTCTAACTATAGCTGTAGCTACAACAGATTTATAAGAATAGCCAGAAAAAGCCAACCAAATATCACTAAATCATCGCTAATACAATACCTTAAGACATCATAAATGGATAACTCTTATAAACATTCAATCAAAGAAGTACTAGAGAACAAGAAGTCAATTTCTTAAGAAACTGCAGATTAGGGTATGTTCACTAGTTACTTGTATCTATATAACAGAACATTGATCCTGACTCCTAATTACATATAAAAACAAAATGAGTTCCCAGGAAAGCTGATGCTAAACACAATATTCAATTGTTGAATACAAAAGATATATTCTAATAAGGCTGAGATCTAAGAGGTTACCATTTGTATCAGCACAACTAGATAATAAAGCTACAAAGGGTAGACAATATATGTATAATAGAAGTGAGATTAAAATTAAGACTATGTTTCAACAGAATAATACTTCTGAATTGTAATACTAGAATGTTTAGTACATCCTTCAATAATGATGATGATGATTAAACATTCTATCATAGAGATTCAGCATTTAAATTGATTAAGGTCTGATAGATATAACCAGGCAATTGTGAGCCCTGAAATCTGCTTCCTATCAGGTGCGCACTATTGATAGTAACACAAGTTTCGAACCCACGTATTTGCATAGGCATGGGAGGCAAACCAATTTCATAAGAAATGTTAGATACAAAAAAAATAACAAAAGGTTACATAATAATTCGGCGTAACTTTTATCTCAACTAACTTCATTGAAATTTTAACGAATGAAGTCTAACTTAGAAATCACACTGTATACTATTGTATTATCTAAAACAAATGACGCGATAACTTCTTTACACCAAATGGTAACTAATGTATCAAAGAATATTACTAAGTATTTTAATAATTTTCCTGTAGGAACTACCAAAAACAACCTCAGGATCAAATAAACAAAATCTAAACATATACATGTATTTATGTATACCAATATACAGCAATGACACATATAAACATAATAAGGTACGAAGAGTTGACAGTTCTACACCAGTTTGATTTACCAAAAAAAATTTGCTGTACCTACTTCAATATTATAACTAATAACAACAAAGCTAAATTTAGTAAGGGAAGCTAAAACTATTATATAATAGATAAACCATATTGTCTATCTGGTGACTAAAATCAAAATCCAATCATTTACCTATTCATTAAAAAATCAAGTATTACCAAAATTTAGAAAGAGGAATTAACCTAATCAATCCTGTCAGGTTAATCTTCTTCTGACGATGAAGAGTCTAAGTCATTGACAGTGTTATCTGGTAATAAGTCCTTTATATGAAATCGACCAAGACGTTTGTTGGACAAACTATATTTCAATTCATATATTAAAGGAGATATTACTTTACTGACAATACATGGGACGTATTTTTGACAAAATTTGGCAGAAACAGCATCACCTTTACTAGACTTAACAAAATTACGTTTTAATACCCGATCACCAACAAAGAATCGCAAATCTCTTTTCCTCAAGTTATATTGACCCTGTGACTTAAGGTAAGAAGTTTTTAATTTCTTCCTGATGTCTGCAAATATTGGAGGTAGAGTCTGTATATCATCTAAACGATGAAGTTTATCTGATATTTGAGGTAGATTTGTGGAATTTCCTGAAACTAAACCAAAATAATCACCAGATAAGGCAACATTTCGACCAAAATTTAAATAAGCTGGGGAACACTGCGTAACTTCATGGACAGAAGTTCTTATGGCTTGAGCTATGGAGTGAATATATTGATCCCAAGCTCTGTGGTCTTGGTATGTATATGATCTTAGGGCTGTAACAATACTGCGGTTTACACGCTCACTATGATTAGCTTGCGGATGGTACGCAGCGTTATAAAAGATCTTCTGAACTTTGTATTTAGTTAGAAGGTCTTTAAAAGCCTTAGCTACAAATTGAGGACCATTGTCACAAGAGACAATTTGGGGAACACCAAATAACAAAAAGACTTGCTCCTCCAAATATTTCACAATGGCAGGAACTGTGGCATTACGAAGAGGAAAAACTAATGGAAATTTAGTGAAGTAATCCACGACCACCAAACAATAGGTATTGCCCTTATAACTACGAGGGTATGGTCCAATTAAATCCATAGATACCATCTGCCATGGGAAGTCAATGTTCCTAAAAGAACCCATTAATCCAGCTTGTGGCTTATTACTTGGCTTGCATGTAGCGCAAACTTTGCATCTAGAAATATATTTCTTAATACAGTTGCGCATACCAGGCCAATAATATAGCTCCGCTATCCTACTAAATGTTTTAAAGGAACCAAAGTGACCAGATGTCACATTATCATGAAAAGTACGAAGAATTTCATCCCTATTTGCGGTTGGGACGACAATTTTCCAATCCGACATATTAGTCAAGGCTTCAATTGGACTAACAACATGTTTATAAAGGATATTATGTTCCACTTTAAAATCAGGGTACTGACCAGGATTCTGGGTAACATTCTCCAACATTTTATGGTACCACGCATCCGGAACTAAAGTGGATACGTCAAGAAGATTGACATCAAATGTTCGAGACAAAGCATCAGCTACTACAACACCATTTGCCTTACGGTGGACAATGTTATAGTCAAACGCTGATAACTTACAAATCCAGCGGGACAACCGTTGGGACGGGTTACGCATAGAATGCATCCACAACAACGAACTATGGTCAGTGATCAAAGTACACTTACGACCTTCTAAATAATACCTGAAGGCCTCCAAGCCATGAATTATAGCAAGGAGTTCCCGCTCAGTAGTGGAGTAATTTTTCTGGGCCTTATTGAGCTTCTTACTAGTGTACGCTATGGGGTGCTCAGAACCATCTTTCATCTGAAAGAGGACACCACCTGAAGCAGTATTAGAACAATCTGTCATGAGGTAAAAGTGTTCACTGAAATCAGGAGAAGTCATGACAGGAGCACTGGTAAGAGCTTCTTTAATACGATGAAAAGCATCATCAGCCTCAGGATTCCAGGTAATAGTCTGACCCTTTTTCCTATTCTTAAGGAGGTCAGTAAGAGGTGATAATAAAGTGGAATAAGAACGTACAAACCTTCGATAGTACCCACACATACCCAAGATCCTACGTAACTGAGTAGTTGTTTTAGGTATGGGGAAGTCCTTGATAGCGGTTACCTTGTCAGGATCTGTCCTCAAACCTTGACTATCAACAACATATCCCAGGAATTTGAGATTAGGACGACAAAAATTACATTTATCCAAGTTGACAGTGAGATTAGCCTCTTTAAGGCGTGAAAATAACTTCTCTAATATTTCAATATGCGAAGTAAAATCAGGAGTAACAACTAAAATATCATCTAAATAATAAAATACAAATGGTTCAAGTTGTGGACCAATAACTAAGTCCATTAAACGACACATCGTCTGAGGAGCTGAAACTAGACCAAAAGGCATCGTGACAAATTGAAATAATCCTTTACCACTAACAGCGAAAGCAGTATATTTCTTACTCTCTTCACTCAAAGGAATTTGTAAGAAGGCCTTGGATAAGTCAATGGAAGAGATGTATTTCGCATTCTGGAGTTTGCTTAATATAACATCTATTCGAGGGATAGGATAAGCGTCCCTATTCGATGTGATACTGTTTAATTTACGACCATCAAAACAAATTCTGAATGATCCATCCTTCTTCTTTGTAAGCCACAGAGGACTACAATATGAAGAGGTAGAAGGTTCGATAATGTTTAAGGAGAGCATTGAATCGATTTCTTTACCTAAATCTGCTTGCCATGCTTGAGGTATGGGATATTGATACTGTCTGAAAGGAGTTGAAGTTTTCACTTCAATAGTATGAGACATTAAATGTGTACGGCCTAATTTATCTTTAGACGAAATAGATGAAAATTTAGAGATAATATCCTCTAACTGTTTTTGTTCCATTCCAGACAAACTAGAAAATTCACGAATAACACTTACAGTTGATAAATTAAAGGAAGAAATAGAGAACGAAAAGTCCGAACAATTTAATGTGCTATTAAATGCATTTAAAAAATCCATGCCAAGAATTATAGAATTTTGCACGGAAGGTATAATATAAAAGGTAATAGTTTTGCGAATATTTGCAACTAAAATTTCAGTTTCAAATTTACCTGTGATCGACTGAATGGTACCATCTGCAGTAGAGACTTGCAGGGAAGAAATAGGTATAATATTAATATTAGTGTTTTCTAACAATTGTAATGAATAGGAACCTATTAAAGAAATGTTAGAGCCACTATCTAATAGAGCCAAACAAGAATGTCCTAATATCTTAATTTCAAGATAAGGTCGGTTATCATTATGTTTTCTGACTAATAAAGAATTAATATCAAAATCTAAAATATTATATTGGCCATCCAAATTATAAAATGGTACTAACTTAGACATATTATCATTGCCAACAAATTTACAAACTGGTGTAGAAAATGGAACTGTTTCCCTGTGCTGATTATGTTCATTACTAAAATTATGACTTACGACTGGTGGAGATAATCTAAGGTCAAGCAAACAGCTCGAGTCAACCGCAGTGTGGTTGACAGTTACTTTTTTTCTTGCTTTGGTTTTTGTTTGTTGTGCTTTGGTTGGTGAGTGTTTTTCTTTTCTTGAGTGGGTGATTTCGAAGTGCTGGGGAGTATTGGACCTGTGGTTTCGTTTACTGTTGTGTTTGTAGTCCCTGATGGGGTTGTAGACTGAGGAACGCTCAGGGGACGAGCCTCTGTCCGCTCGTTTCCCGAACACTTAAAACAGTTACGTTTGAGTGTGTTGTCTCTACCACAACCGTGACAGAAAACACGTGTACGAGGTGTCACGCACTCATAAAATGCATGGCCAGGCTCACGACAATTCCAACAAGTCAAAGACGAATTCACCACAGATACATTCTGTGTATGAGTTTTGGGTTGCCAAGAACGATTTCTAGAGAAACTTAAGTTAAATGAAGGACCAGAAGTAGGTCGAGACGTCCTTGCAGAAAAAGAAGACCAAGATAGAGTTTCCTCTAAACGTTTACACTTCTCCGTGATATCCTCGATACTCTGAATGTCCATTAAAGCTAATTGCTGATGGTAAAAAGGCAACAGACACTTAAGAATGATCTTTATTTTGGCAAAGTCGGATAGAGGAGTCTCAAGTCGACTACACATGCCCAAAATGGTGTTAATAAACATAGTGACAGGTTCGTTTGGCTTTTGTTTACGGTTTTTGATTTCATCTAGGAGATCATCTTGGAAAGAATAAGGCAGAAAATCAGATTTTAATTTCTGAGCCAACTCAGACCAAGTGGAAAAGCTATGACGGTTGTTCATAAACCAAGTAAACGCAGGACCTGTAAATAATTCAGCAGAAGCTGCAAAAAGATCATCCTCACTCACACCTCTTGAAATACGAAGACATTCCACTCTCTCCAAAAAGGTAATGACTTCATCATGATGACCTTGACCAGAAAACAAAATTCCCCACTTATGTACCTGAATTGGTTTAGGGTGTGAAAACGAATTAGCTGCATGAACAGAAGAGATAGGAGTGGAAGTGGCTGCCGGATTTACTCGAGAATCAAGTTCACCTTCTAAACTAAGAATTCTAATGGAAATAGAGCGCTTGAAAATTTGTTGCTCCTCATCTGAGCAAGATAGTAAATGTGCACGACCAGAGATATGAGTAAGACGAGAAATTAACCTGGAATACATGCTATCATGGACAGTCCCTCTAAAATCGGATATCCTCTGAGCCAGGTCCTCCAACGTCTGGTTTATCTCCTGTTGTTGTTCCAGAAAAGGAATATCTACAGAAGAAATTTGTCGAAAGCTCCTATTTCCTTGCTCTTGTTTCAAGGCACCGCGCAATAATTGGTGTTTTTTCTCAACCTTGGTAGACTCTTCAAAGGGAATTCCCCTTATCCTCAGCTCATAATCCACTTCCTTAACTAATAAATGCTCAGCCTTAAAGGTACACATGATGAAAGAGAGGAAAAAAAAAATATCACCAACAAACCAAAATCAACAATGTGTTTAACCAAATGTAATTAATAAAGATGTACCTATACCTTTAAATATAAATATATTTAAAATAATTTAAAGTTGGTTTGAGAGATCAAATGACAATACGTAAATTGAACTTATTTTTATATATAGTATGCAATAATTGACCAAAAAAAATATATATTATATAGTGTGATCGTACCTAAACAAAACCACTATTGGCAAATAACAATGTAAATAGTAATACAATAAATTATTCAATATTTCTCAACAAATGTACAGGTATCACTAACCCGATCAAACCAGAAATGTCAAACCAATATAATTATGAAAAATATTATACTAAATGAAGGTTTACAATTAGTTATTAATTTAAAGTTAACAAAACCACCAACACAGCAATATAAGACACTATTCAATATTTCTGAGATACTGTAGCAAAGAACACTGGATCTAAATAACTATAAAATATGCAAAAATAGACAAACAAACTAGAAACAGTTTAAAAAAGAGACAAATGAATTAAGGAATACTATCTTACTGAAAATCTGGGCTCCACGTTGGACTACGCCACTGTAACAAAATTATATTTCTCCACTTTGGGCGCTACTGTAACAAATATAGTAGGCAGATCCCTTGGGACTATGTCCCTGATGTTATAAGATCTGTAGAGTAGTGTGAAGATAAGTTTGAAACTAAATTAAAATAAGAGTTGAAACTGAATGCAGTTAGGCTAGCTGGGTATGCTTGAGACTGGCCAGTTGATACTCAAGGTAGGGTTAGGCCTATTTGCATGCCCTGAGAAAACAGTAACGAATAGAAAAGATGTATATTAACTAAGGAAATATAAGAATAACCAAAACGAACTAAGGGTAAGTACTGACAACAGGAATATATGAGAGAAGAATGATTTGGGCGCCAGGGAAGATGTTTACTGGACTCTTAGTCTAACAAACACTTCACCTAGTGACTTTATTGCTGCTGCTAACTATGTTTTCTGTAACTAGATATAACTTTATTAAAAAAAAGGTTGTTTAATAAAACAGATTATTACTTATAACCCAATTTAATAATAATAAAATAGAAAAACCTGTAAACCGTAATATACAATTTAACTTAAATACCCTATCATACAAAAACCTATTGATCCCTATTTACAATATATTTACACACTCTAATATGCTAGAAAAGTAGGAACTTTTATTATGAAGTTTTATTCATGAATTAAAACAAAATTTACTACAACCAACCTATTTATATATATTAAAACAATTATTACCCTTCCCTATATTTAACACAATGTATCAGTTCGACAATTTCTAAGTTGATTCCAATCAGATAACCTGTAAATATATTTCAATTGGTCTGTTCAGAAAGGAACAGATCCAAGATGAATCAGTGACGTTACCAGTAGGGCTGTAAAAATACAAAATGGACCTTTGTGCACAAATGACCTTACAAAGTGTATTAAAATCCACCCCTACCCTGTTATTACTAATAAATATATATATTTAAAATATTTAATGACACAAAAAAAATAAGCAAATGATGTTAAGAAAAAAATTGAATGTAAGATATATAATGATACGCAAATATGAATTATGAAAATTGACTAGGATTATTTTTAAGTTTTGGTTCGTTCACTCACTAAAGTTTAAACAATATTTAAGTAACTTATTTTTACGATATTACAAAACAGTAAAAAAAAAAAAACCTGTCTACTCTCAAGCCGAGAAGGTTCTTCTTCCGGACGCCTTACGCCGCCGGGACTCGTTCGGGTGAAAGCTGTAAGCCCACTGTTCTAGCACCAAACTGAACCGCTATTCCAATATTCGGGAAAAACCAAAAAAACTCCAAACTAAACTCAACTGAAAGCTATTACCCCAAATCCAAAATAATGTTTATTATATTGACTTTATATTCTTTCTTCCTCCAACGACTAAAATAAAATCAAAGAAGCTCTCATTAGCTTTATTCAGAGTTGATAAACAACAAGGCGGTTAGGACAAGAAAAACTAGTCAGAAGATGATAATTAGTGAAGGTTTCGTACACTTTTTGTGACCTTGGAAAATTAATCGAAAACTATGTATTT
Organism: Diabrotica undecimpunctata; assembly: GCF_040954645.1. Taxonomy (NCBI): domain Eukaryota; kingdom Metazoa; phylum Arthropoda; class Insecta; order Coleoptera; family Chrysomelidae; genus Diabrotica; species Diabrotica undecimpunctata. Next base: position 553,140 of record NW_027311904.1, on the reverse strand, counting down.
AAAAAAATGTTGGGAATTTACTATGAATATTTCACTGAAGAACTAAAATTTAACTTATCACGAATATATTATAGGCAAATAGTAATGAAGGATCTCCTTACATTACCGAATTGCTTGGATATTGATGAGAACGTGTACTTAGGAGAATTTCTAACAGAAAGAATTCTGAACGTGATTTGACTAATATAATTAAGGTAAAATTATTGAATAAATGATTTTAATATGAAACTAATATTGGTTAAAAAAAAAATGATGTACTTTAATTAAAATGAAACTCACCCAACGCAACAATATTTCAACAATTGAACCAAAATCTTCTTTTTCCAAAACTTCTAATATAAAAAAAACGCCTTCTTTAACTTAATATCACCTCTGAATAACTTAAATTTCTTTTCTGATAACTTGAGCCATGTGGCGTTGGTCGTTGAAAGATCACTCTTCTGACCCGTTCGAAGGTTGGATATAAAGTGAGCTCTTCCACTTTTAAAATCGTCGGCTTCCGTCAGTTCCAAGTTAAGCGGAAGCGGCGGTAAGCAGTTTGACCAATTGATAAACAATTGATAATACGATTACATGTATAGTTGGTTGCATACCTTACAGGCAGAATTAAGTTATTTTAAATTTCTCAGTAACGATAACGTAATCTTATCGTTACAGTATTCTTATCTCCGCGAGCCGAAGAGAGACACACACACACGCACACACACAAACACGCACACACACGCACACAAACACACACACACACACTCACAAACATGCACGCACAGACAAAGGCACACAAAACACACACGCACACGCACTAACACACACACACGCACGCACACACACACACGCATACTCACACGCTCATACACAGAACACACACACACACACACGCACACACAGACGCACACAAACAAACATGCACACACACCCACACACAAACACACATGCACACACACAAACTTACACACACAAAAACACACACACACACAAACACACAGATATACACACACACCCACACGTACAAACACACACACACACACAGACGCACACAAACACACATGGACACACACTCACAAACAAACACACATGCACACACACACAAACTAACACACACAGAAACACACACACATACAAATACACACACACACACACATACACACACACACCCACACGTACACACACACGCACACTCACACCCACAGACACGCACCCACACACTCACATACAAACACACACGCAAACACAAACACACACACACACACACAAACACACACACAAACAAACACTTACACAAACACACACACACGCACACACACACAAACACACACCCACGCACACACACTCACACACACACCTACGCACACGCACACACACGCACACACCACACACACACACACACACACACACCCACACACACCCCCACACACACACACGCACACACACACCCACACACACACACACGCATACGAACATACATGCAGGCACATTCACAAGCATACACACGCGCACACACAACACACACGCACTAACACACACACACACACACCCACACACACCCCCACACACGCACGCACACATACACACACCACACACACATACTTACACACACACACACCCACACACACACAAACACACACAAACACACATGCACACACTCACACACCCACACGCACAGACACACGCACACTCACGCACAAACACACACGCACACACACACGCACAAACACGCACGCACACACTAATACACACGAACGCCCACACACACCCGCACACGCACTAGCACACACCCACGCACACACACGCACAAACACCCACGCACACACACACACGCACACAAACACACATGCACACATACACACACGCACACACCCACACGCACAAACACACGCACACACACGCACAAACACACACGCACACAAACACACAAGCACACACAACACACACGCACACGCACTAACACACACACACATGCACACACACACCCACAAACACACACACATACACATACAAACACATACACACCCACAATTACACACACACGCACATACTTATAAACTCTTCACATCCCGATTCCTACCCAATAGTCACCTCTTACGACAGTGTGGGCCTTCAGCAGGACACGCACCCAGGCATACACTCACATACCCGCACACACACATACGCACACACACAAACCACACACACACACCCACACACACACACAGACGCACACAAACAAACATGCACACACACCCACACACAAACACACATGCACAAACACACAAACTTACACACACAAAAACAAACAAACACACAAACACACACACACATACACACACACCCACACGTACACACACACGCACACAAACATACATGCAGGCAACTACACACGCACATAAACATCTACACACACACGTTCACACACACGCTCACTCACACGTACACGCACACACACACAACACACACGCACTAACACACAACCACGCACACACAAACGCACTAACACACACCCACGCAAACACAACACCCTAGCACACACATAACACACAGTCACGGGCACACACACGCAACACACAAACACACATGCACACACACAAACACACAAACACACACACAAACACACACACCCACACGTATACACACACGCACACACACACACACTATAACACACGCACACACACACACGCATTCACACACACCTCACACACACCTCACACACACACACACACACACCCACACACACACACACGCACACAAACACACATACACACACAAACACACACACACAAACACACACACAAACACACACAAACAAAGACACGCACACACACATACATTCTCCACTTCTTGATTCCTACCAATTAGTCGCCTCTTAAGACAGGGAGGGACTTGTTGCCTCGCCGTATTGTTCTCTCCGCGACCAAACGGAGACACACACATACACCTACACACACACACACGCACACAAACACACATGCACAAACACACAAACACACCCACACACACACACAGACGCACAAAAAACAAACATGTACACACACCCACACACAAACACACATGCACACACACAAACTCACACACACAAAAACACACACACACAAACACACACACGCATACACACACACCCACACGTACACACACACGCACACACACAAACACACACAAACACAAACACACATGCACACACACAAACTCACACACACAAAAACACACACACACACAAACACACACACGCATACACACACACCCACACGTACACACACACGCACTCACACAAACAGACACACATACACATACACACACAGATACACACACCCACAAGTACGCACATACGCACACATACTTATACAGTCTCCACCTCTCGATTCCTACCCATTAGTCACCTCTTACGACAGGGTGGGCCTTCTTGCCTCGATCGTATTCTTATCTCCGCGAGCCGAACGGAGACACACACACCCACGCAAACACAACATACGCACACGCCCTAACGCACACCCACTCACACACACACGCACACACACACACGCCTACACATACACAGGCACGCCTACACACACACGCACACGCACTAATACACACACGCAAACACATCACACTAGCACACACCCACGGACACACACACGCACACGCACACGCCCACACAAACACACCACACACACACACGCACACAATCACACATGCACACACACAAACACACACACACAAACACACACACACACAAACGCACACACACCCAAACGTACACACACACACGCCTAAACACACACGCACGCCTACACACACACGCACACGCTCTAACACACACCCACGCAAACATAACACACTAGCACACACCCATAGACACAAATACGCACACACACACACACGCCCACACACACACACAACACACACACCCACACCCAAACACACAAACTCGCACCCACACACGAACACACACACACACCCATACAAACACACACATACGAACACACACACACACACACACACACACACACACTTACAAGTACACACACCCACACGCACGCACACAAATACACACTCTACCTCTCGATTCCTAACCATTAGTCGCCTCTTACGACAGGAAGAGCCTTCTTGCCTCCGCCGTATTCTTATATCCACGAGGCGAACTGAGACACACGCACACACACAAACACACACACCTACACACAAACACACACACACACACACAAACACACGCACACACACACATACATTCTCCACGTTTCGGTTCCTACCCATTACTCGCCTCTTAAGACAGGTAGGCCATTCTTGAATCCGCCGTATTCTTATCTCCGCGAGCCGAACACACACACACGCACACACACGCACACAAACTTACACACACACACACACACACACACACACACACACAAACACCCAAACACCCACAGGCACACACACACGCAAACAAACACGCGCACACACCTCACACACACACCCAAACACACACACACGCACACAAACATACATGCACGTACATACACACGCACACACACACGCACACACACACGTTCACACACACACGCTCACTCACACACACGCACACACACGCACACACACACCACATACACACACAAACAACATCCACACAAACACACGAACACACACACACACAAACACACACACTTACACCAACACAAACACACATACACAAACACACATAAACACACTCACACCCACACACTCGCACCCACACACGAACACACACACTCACATACAAGCACACACACACACACAAACACAAACACGCACACACACCCACGCACAGGTACTAACACACCCACGCACACACAAACGCACACGCACTAACACACACCCACGCAAACACAACACACTAGCACAAGCATAAACACACACCCACGGGCACACACAGGCACACACACACGATTAAACACCACAAACAAACACTCATGCACACACACAAACACACACACACACACAAACCCACACACACCCACAAACACACACAAACACACACAAACACACACACAAACACACACACATACACACACACCCACACGTACACACACACGCACACACACACGCACACCCACGCGCGCACACACACAAACACATACACAAACACACACACACATACAAAAACACACACACACACAAACACACACACAAACACACACCTACGCCCACACACTCTCACACACACCTACGCACACGCTTACACACACGCACACCCACACACCACACACACACACCCACACACACACACACACCCACACACACACACACCCATACACACACACCCATACACACACACGCCAGCAAACATACATGCAGGCACATACACACGCATACACAAATGCACACACAACACACACGCACTAACACACACACGCACACGCACATACGCACATTCACACACGAACTCACGCACAAACCCACACGCACACACACACGCACACTCACGCACAAACATACACGCACACACACACACGCACAAACACGCACGCACACACACTAACACACACGAACGCCCACACACACCCGCACACGCACTAACAGACACCCACGCACACACACGCACAAACCCCCACGCACACACACACACACACGCACACAAACACACATGCACACATACACACACGCACACACCCACACGCACAAACACACGCACATACACGCACAAACACACACGCACACACACACTCACAAACATGCACGCACAGACAAAGGCACACAAAACACACACGCACACGCACCAACACACACACACACGCACGCACACACGCACGCATACTAACACGCTCATACACAGAACACACACACACACACACACACGCACACACAGACGCTCACAAACAAACATGCACACACACCCACACACAAACACACATGCACACACACACAAACTTACACACACAAAAACACACACACACACACACACACACAAACGCACAGACATACACACACACCCACACGTACACACACACACGCACACACACACACACAATCACACACACACACACACAAACACACACACATGCACACACACACACAAACAGACACACATACACATACACACACAGACACACCCACAAGTACGCATACACGCACACATACTTATACATGCACGCAAACATACATGCACGCACCTACAGACGCACATAAACACGCACACACACACGTTCACACACACGCTCACTCACACACACACGCACACACACACACGCACACACACACACGCACACACACACACTCCACACACATACACCCACACACACACGCACACACACAACACACACGCACTAACACACAACCACGCACACACACACGCACTAACACACACTCACGCAAACACACACACGCACTCACACAAACAGACACACATACACATACACACACAGACACACACACCCACAAGTACGCACATACGCACACATACTTATACACTCTCCACCTCTCGATTCCTACCCATTAGTCACCTCTTACGACAGGGTGGGCCTTCTTGCCTCGATCGTATTCTTATCTCCGCGAGCCGAACGGAGACACACACACACCCACGCAAACACAACATACGCACACGCACTAACACACACCCACGCAAACACATCACACTAGCACACACCCACGGACACACACACGCACACGCACACGCCCACACAAACACACCACACACACACACGCACACAATCACACATGCACACACACAAACACACACACACACACAAACACACACACACATACACACACAAACGCACACACACCCAAACGTACACACACACACGCCTAAACACACACGCACGCAAACACAACACACTAGCACACACCCATGGACACAAATACGCACACACACACACACGCACACACACACACACACACACACAACACACACACCCACACCCAAACACACAAACTCGCACCCACACACGAACACACACACACACCCATACAAACACACACATACGAACACACACACACACACACACACACACACACACACACACACTTACAAGTACACACACCCACACGCACGCACACAAATACACACTCTACCTCTCGATTCCTAACCATTAGTCGCCTCTTACGACAGGAAGAGCCTTCTTGCCTCCGCCGTATTCTTATATCCACGAGGCGAACTGAGACACACGCACACACACAAACACACACACCTACACACAAACACACACACACACAAACACACGCACACACACACATACATTCTCCACGTTTCGGTTCCTACCCATTACTCGCCTCTTAAGACAGGTAGGCCATTCTTGAATCCGCTGTAGTCTTATCTCCGCGAGCCGAACACACACACACGCACACACACGCACACAAACGCACACACACACACAGACACACAAACACCCAAACACCCACAGGCACACACACACGCAAACAAACACGCGCACACACCTCACACACACACCCAAACACACACACACGCACACAAACATACATGCACGTACATACACACGCACACACACGCACACACACACGTTCACACACACACGCTCACTCACACACACGCACACACACGCACACACACACCACATACACACACACACACATCCACACACACACACGAACACACACACACACACACAAACACACACACTTACACCAACACACACACACATACACAAACCCACATAAACACACTCACACCCACACACTCGCACCCACACACGAACACACACACTCACATACAAGCACACACACACACACAAACACTAACACGCACACACACACACGCACAAGTACTAACACACCCACGCACACACAAACGCACACGCACTAACACACAACCACGCAAACACAACACACTAGCACAAGCATAAACACACACCCACGGGCACACACAGGCACACACACACGCCTACACACCACACACAAACACACATGCACACACACAAACACACACACACACATACAAACCCACACACACCCACAAACACACACAGACACACACAAACACACACACATACACACACACCCACACGTACACACACACGCACACACACACGCACACACACGCGCGCACACACACAAACACATACACAAACACACACACACATACAAAAACACACACACACACAAACACACACACAAACACACACCCACGCCCACACACTCACACACACACCTACGCACACGCTCACACACACGCACACCCACACACCACACACACACACCCACACACACACACACACACACACCCACACACACACCCATACACACACACGCCAGCAAACATACATGCAGGCACATACACACGCATACACAAACGCACACACAACACACACGCACTAACACACACACGCACACGCACATACGCACATTCACACACGAACACACGCACAAACCCACACGCACACACACACGCACACTCACGCACAAACATACACGCACACACACACACACGCACAAACACGCAAGCACACACACTAACACACACGAACGCCCACACACACCCGCACACGCACTAACAGACAACCACGCACACACACGCACAAACACCCACGCACACACACACACACACGCACACAAACACACATGCACACATACACACACGCACACACCCACACGCACAAACACACGCACATACACGCACAAACACACACGCACACACACACTGACAAACATGCACGCACAGACAAAGGCACACAAAACACACACACACACGCACTAACACACACACACACGCACGCACACACACACGCATACTAACACGCTCATACACAGAACACACACACACACGCACACACAGACGCACACAAACAAACATGCACACACACCCACACACAAACACACATGCACACACACACAAACTTACACACACAAAAACACACACACACACAAACGCACAGACATACACACACACCCACACGTACACACACACACGCACACACACACAATCACACACACACACACACACAAACACACACACATGCACACACACACAAACCGACACACATACACAAACACACACAGACACACACATCCACAAGTACGCACACACGCACACATACTTATACACTCTCCACCTCTCGATTCCTACCCATTAGTTACCTCTTACGAGAGGGTGGGCCTTCTTGCCTCGGTCGTATTCTTATCTCCGCGAGACGAACGGAGACACACACACCCACGCACACACAACATACGCACACGCCCTAACACACACACACACACACAGACACCACACACACACACGCACACAATCACACATGCACACACACAAACCCACACACAAACACATAAACACACACACACAAACACATAAACACACACACACAAACACACACACACACAAACGCACACACACAGACACACACACATACACACACACACAAACGTACACACAAACACGCCCACACACACACGCACGCCTTCACACACACGCACACACTCTAACACACACCCATGGACACACATACGCACACACACACACTTCCACACACACACACCACACACACACCCACACCCACACACACAAACTCGCACCCACACACGAACACACACACACACATACAAACACACACATACGAACACACACATACATACACACACACCCACAAGTACACACCCACACGCACGCACACAAATATACACTCTACCTCAAGATTCCTACCCATTAGTCGCCTCTTACGACAGGAAGGGCCTTCTTGCCTAAGCCGTATTCTTATATCCACGAGTCGAACGGAGACACACACACAAACACACACACCTACACACAAACACACACACACACACAAACACACGCACACACACACATACATTCTCCACGTTTCGGTTCCTACCCATTAGTCGCCTCTTAAGACAGGGAGGCCATTCTTGAATCCGCCGTATTCTTATCTCCGCGAGCCGAACAGAGACACACACACATGCACACACACAAACACGCACACACATGCACACAAACGCACACACACACACACAAACACCCAAACACTTACAGGCACACACACACGCAAACAAACACGCACACACACACGCACACACACGCCCACACACACACAAGCACAAGCACTAACACACACTCACGCTCACAAAATCTACCAGCACACGCCCTAACTCTAGAAGCACACGCCCTAACGCACACCAACGCACACACACACACACCTACGCCCACTCACACACACGCACACACCACACACACACGAAAACACACACACACGCACACAAACATACATGCACGCACATACACAAGCACACACACACGCACACACACACGTTCACACACACAAGCTCACTCACACACACACGCACACACACGCACACACACATTACACACACACACATCCACACACACACACACACACACACACACGAACACACACACACACACAAACACACACACACCAACACACACACACACACACAAACACACATAAACACACTCACACCCACACACTCGCACCCACACACGAACACACACACTCACATACAAGCACACACACACAAACACAAAAACACACACACACCAACACACACACACACACAAACACACATAAAGACACTCACACCCACACACTCGCACCCACACACGAACACACACACTCACATACAAGCACACACACACACATAAACACACTCACACCCACACACTCGCACCCACACACGAACACACACACTCACATACAAGCACACACACACACAAACACAAACACGCACACACACACGCACAGGTACTAACACACCCACGCAAACACAACACACTAGCACAAGCATAAACACACACCCACGGGCAAACACACGCACGCACACACGCCTACACACCACACACAAACACACATGCACACACACAAACACACAAACACACACACACAAATCCACACACACCCACAAACACACACAAACACACCCAAACACACACACATACACACAGACACCCACACGTAAACACACACGCACATACACACGCACACACACCCACGCACACACACTCACACACACACCTACGCACACGCACACACACGCACATTTACACACCACACACACACACACCCACACACCCACACACACACCCACCCATACACACACACGCCAACAAACATACATGCAGGCACATACACACGCATACACACACGCACACACAACACACACGCACTAACACACACGCACACGCACATACGCAAATGCACACACGAACACACGCACAAACCCACACGCACACACACAAGCACACTCACGCACAAACATACACGCACACACACACGCACAAACAGGCACGCACACACACTAACACACACGAACGCCCACACACATCCGCACACGCACTAACAGACACCCACGCACACACACGCACAATTACCCACGCACACACACACACGCACACAAACACACATGCACACATACACACACGCACACACCCACACGCACAAACACAAGCACATACACGCACAAACACACACGCACACACACACTCACAAACATGCACGCACAGACAAAGGCACACAAAACACACACGCACACGCACTAACACACACACACGCACGCACACACACACGCATACTCACACGCTCATACACAGAACACACACACACGCACACATAGACCCACACAAACAAACATGCACACACACCCACACACAAACAAACATGCACACACACAAACTTACACACACAAAAACACACACACACACAAACACACAGACATACACACACACCCACACGTACACACACACACGCACACACACACAATCACACACACACACACACACAAACACACACACATGCACACACACACAAACAGACACACATACACATACACATACACACACAGACACACACATCCACAAGTACGAACACACGCACACATACTTATACACTCTCCACCTCTCGATTTCTACCTATTAGTTACCTCTTACGACAGGGTGGGCCTTCTTTGCCTCGGTCGTATTCTTATCTCCGCGAGACGAACGGAGACACACACACCCACGCACACACAACATACGCACACGCATTAACACACACACACACACACCACACACGCACACAATCACACATGCACACACACAAACACACACACAAACACATAAACACACACACACAAACACATAAACACACACACACAAACACACACACACACACAAACGCACACACACACAGACACACACACATACACACACACATCCAAACGTTCACACAAACACGCCCACACACACACGCACGCCTTCACACACACGCACACACTCTAACACACACCCATGGACACACATACGCACACACACACACTTCCACACACACACACTCACACACACACGCACACACACGCCCACACACACACACGCACAAGCACTAACACACACTCACGCACACAAAATCTACAAGCACACACTAACTCTAAAAGCACACGCCCTAACGCACACCAACGCACACACACACACAAACCTACGCACACTCACACACACGCCCACACCACACACACACACCCACACACACATACGCTCCCAAACATACATGCACGCACATACACACGCACACACACACGCACACTCACACGTTCACAAACACACGAACACACATGCACAAACACACAAACACACCCACACCACACAGACGCACACAAACACACATAAACACACACCCACACACAAACACACATGCACACACACAAACTAACACACACAAAAACACACACACACGCACAAACAAACACCCACACAAACACACACACACAAACACACACCCACGCACACACACACACCTACTCACACGCACACACACACGCACACACCACACGTACACACACACGCACACACACACACTATAACACACGCACACACACACACACACGCACTCACACACACCTCACACACACACACACACACACAAACACACACACAAACAAACACCCACACAAACACACACACACAAACACACACCCACGCACACACACTCACACACACACCTACGCACACGCACACACACACGCAAACACCACACGTACACCCACACACACACACACACACACGCACACAAACAGACATGCACACACAAACACACACACACACACACAAACACACACACAAACACACACAAACAAACACACGCACACACACATACATTCTCCACCTCTTGATTCCTACCAATTAGTCGCCTCTTAAGACAGGGAGGGACTTGTTGCCTCAGCCGTATTGTTCTCTCCGCGAGCCAAACGGAGACACACACATACACCTACACATACACACACACGCACACAAACACACATGCACAC
>NW_027311904.1:530000-535000 GCF_040954645.1 Diabrotica undecimpunctata | reverse complement strand
CACACACACACGCACACACTCACACACATCCACACACACACACACGAACACACACACACACAAGAACACACACACGAACACACACAAATACACTCTCTACCTCTCGATTCCTACCCATAAGTCGTCCCTTAAGACAGGAATGGCCTTTTTGCCTCCGCCGTATTCTTATAGCCGCGGGTCGATGGAGACACACACACACAAACACAAACGAACACACACGCACACACACACACACGCACAGACAGTAACACACCCACGCACACACACACGCACTAACACACACCCACGCAAACACAACACCCTAGCACACACATAACACACAGTCACGGACACACACACGCACACACACACGCCTACACACAACACACAAACACACACTAACACACAAACACACATGCACACACACAAACACACAAACACACAAACACAGAAACCCACACACACCCACAAACACACACACACACAAACACACACACATACACACACACCAACACGTACACACACACGCACACACACACACTATAACACACGCACACACACACACACACGCACTCACACACACCTCAAACACACACACAAACACACACATACACCCACGCACACACACACGCACACAAACACACTTGCACAGACAAACACACACACACACACACAAACACACACACAAACACACACAAACAAACACACGCACACACACATATACATTCTCCACCTCTTGATTCCTACCAATTAGTCGCCCCTTAAGACAGGGAGGGACTTGTTGCCTCAGCCGTATTCTTCTCTCTGCGAGCCGAAAGGAGACACACACACACCCACACACACACACACACACACACACACGCACACAAACTAACATGAACAAACACACAAACACACCCACACACACACACAAAAACACACACACACACACACACAAACACACACACAAAAACACACACACACACAAACACACACCCACGCACACACACACACTCACACACACACCTACGCACACGCACACACACAAACACGCACACACACGCACACAAACGCACACACACACACACACAAACATACATGCAGGAACATACACACGCACACACACACTCCCACACACATACTCCCACACACACACGCACACACACACAACACTCACGCACTAACACACAACCACGCACTAACACACAACCACGCACACACACACGCACTAACACACACCCACGAAAACACAACACCCTATCACACATATAACACACAGTCACGGTCACACACACGCACACACATACTCGCCTACACACCACACACAAACCCACACACACCCACAAACACACACGCACACAAACACTCACACGTACACACACACGCACGCACACACACACACACTATAACACACGCACACACACACGCGCACTCACACACACCTCACACACAAAAACACCCACACACACACACGCACACAAACACAAATGCACACACAAACACACACACACACATACAAACACACACACAAACACACACAAGCAAACACACGCACACACACACATACATTCTCCACCTCTTGATTCCTACCAATTAGTCGCCTCTTAAGACAGTGAGGGACTTGTTGCCTCAGCCGTATTCTTCTCTCAGCGAGCCGAACGGAGACACACACACACACACACGCACACAAACACACATGCACAAACACACAAACACACCTACACACACACATAAACACACACACACACACACACACACAAACACACACACACAAACACACACACACAAACACACACCCTGGCACACACACACACTCACACACACACCTACGCACACGTTTACACACAAACACGCACACAAACGCACGCACACTCACACACACAAACATACATGCAGGCACATACACACGCACACACACGCACACACACACACACAACATACGCACACGCCCTCACACAAACCACGCACACGCGCACACACACGCAAAGACACACGCACATACACATACGCACACACACACGACACACACACAACACACACACTTACACACACACACACACTTACACACACACACTGTAACACACGCATACACACACACACGCACTCACACACACAAACATACACATACAAACATACACCCACACACACACACAAACACACACACACACAAACACACACACACACAAACACACACACACAAACACACACCCACGCACACAAACGAAGGCAGACACACACCACACACACACCACACACACACACACCCACACACACACACACGCACACAAACATACATGCATGCACATACACACGCACACACACACGCACACACACAAATACACACCCCACCTCTCGATTCCTATTCATTAGTCGCCTCTTACGACAGGAAGGGCCTTCTTGCCTCCGCCGTATTCTTATCTCCGCGAGTCGAACGGAGACACACACATACACAAACACACACACCTACACACAAACACACGCACACACCACTCGCTTACACACACACGCTCACACAAACACGCACACACACGCACACAAACGCACACACACACACACACACAAATACCCACATACCCACACGAACACACACACACGCAAACACACACGCGCACACACACGCACACATACGCCCACACACACACGCACACGCACTAACACACACGCACGCACACAAAATCTACAAGCACACGCCCTAACGCACACAAACGCACACACACACGCACACACAGACACCTACGCACAATCACACACACACACGCACACACGCACACACACACACTTGCACAGACAAACACACACACACACACACAAACACACACACAAACACACACAAACAAACACACGCACACACACATATACATTCTCCACCTCTTGATTCCTACCAATTAGTCGCCCCTTAAGACAGGGAGGGACTTGTTGCCTCAGCCGTATTCTTCTCTCCGCGAGCCGAAAGGAGACACACACACACCCACACACACACACACACACACGCACACAAACTAACATGAACAAACACACAAACACACCCACACACACACACAAAAACACACACACACACACACACAAACACACACACACAAACACACACACACACAAACACAAACCCACGCGCACACACACACTCACACACACACCTACGCACACGCACACACACAAACACGCACACACACGCACACAAACGCACACACACACAAACAAACATACATGCAGGAACATACACACGCACACACACACTCCCACACACATACTCCCATACACACACGCACACACACACAACACTCACGCACTAACACACAACCACGCACACACACACGCACTAACACACACCCACGAAAACACAACACCCTAGCACACACATAACACACAGTCACGGACACACACACGCACACACATACTCGCCTACACACCACACACAAACCCACACACACCCACAAACACACACGCACACAAACACTCACACGTACACACACACGCACGCACACACACACACTATAACACACGCACACACACACGCGCACTCACACACACCTCACACACACAAACACCCACACACACACACGCACACAAACACAAATGCACACACAAACACACACACACACATACAAACACACACACAAACACACACAAGCAAACACACGCACACACACACATACATTCTCCACCTCTTGATTCCTACCAATTAGTCGCCTCTTAAGACAGTGAGGGACTTGTTGCCTCAGCCGTATTCTTCTCTCAGCGAGCCGAACGGAGACACACACACACACACACACGCACACAAACACACATGCACAAACACACAAACACACCTACACACACACACAAACACACACACACACACACACACAAACACACACACAAACACACACACACAAACACACACCCTGGCACACACACACACTCACACACACACCTTCGCACACGTTCACACACAAACACGCACACAAACGCACGCACACTCACACACACAAACATACATGCAGGCACATACACACGCACACACACGCACACACACACACACAACATACGCACACGCCCTCACACAAACCACGCACAAGCGCACACACACGCAAAGACACACGCACATACACATACGCACACACACACGACACACACACAACACACACACTTACACACACACACACTTACACACACATACTGTAACACACGCATACACACACACGCACTCACACACACAAACATACACATACAAACATACACCCACACACACACACAAACACACACACACACAAACACACACACACAAACACACACACACAAACACACACCCACGCACACAAACGAAGGCAGACACACACCACACACACACCACACACACACACACCTACACACACACACACGCACACAAACATACATGCATGCACATACACACGCACACACACACGCACACACACAAATACACACCCCACCTCTCGATTCCTATTCATTAGTCGCCTCTTACGACAGGAAGGGCCTTCTTGCCTCCGCCGTATTCTTATCTCCGCGAGTCGAACGGAGACACACACATACACAAACACACACACCTACACACAAACACACGCACACACCACTCGCTTACACACACAAACACAAACGCACACACACACACACACAAATACCCACATACCCACACGAACACACACACACGCAAACACACACGCGCACACACACGCACACACACGCCCACACACACACGCACACGCACTAACACACACGCACGCACACAAAATCTACAAGCACACGCCCTAACGCACACAAACGCACACACACGCACACACAGACACCTACGCACAATCACACACACACGCACACACGCACACACACACACACACTCACACACATCTACACACACACACGCACACACACACGAACACATACACACACACACGAACACACACACACTAACACACACACACACACACACAAACACACTCACACCCACACACTCGCACCAAACACACACACACACACTCACACACATCCACACACACAGGCACACACACACGAACACATAGACACACACGAACACACACACACTAACACAC
>NW_027311904.1:485000-527500 GCF_040954645.1 Diabrotica undecimpunctata | reverse complement strand
AGAAATCTCGTTAGAAACTTTGTTTTCTAATGAGGCGATGTCGCCGGAAACTTTCGAAATATCGCCAGAAACTTTGTTCTCCAATGATGCGATGTCACCGGAAACTTTGTTCTCCAATGATGCGATGTCGCCGGAAACTTTCGAAATATCGCCAGAAACTTTGTTCTCTAATGATGCGATGTCACCAGAAACTTTCGAAATCGACGAGAGGACAGCATCTTCAAATATATAAGTCTCTGGATCTAGTCCTTCTTCTAGCAAAGCGTTCTTTAGTCGTTGGACTAACTCAGCCTTTTTTCCGGTGGAAGCTAATTCTCTGTCTTCAAGATGTCTTCTTAAATTAGTCACTGTCAGCTCATAAATCGTAGCCATTTTCACAATTTATTTTATATTCACTTGTATTATTATTATAAGTCTAATTTATGTTCGATCCAACTTCTGGCACCATTTGTTGTGAATTTATTAATTGTTAAGTCTTTAATTTATAATGTCTTGTTCTTATCTTAATTCATTAAAAAGCACAATAACTGATATTTATTTATTTATCACTAGATATACAATAATTTATTAGTAGGCGAGCGTAACAACAATATCGCGAGCGCGAATCTTCTTTATTAACTGTCCCTCCATAACCAAAATTCCTCTATAAATATAAAGTCCTGTTATTCGAGAATGAAAACAGTTGTTTCTCGAAACACATCGAACATAGACCGCTGTTTTGCTGAAAGGCCTCCTAGACAGAGCGGCGAATTGTTCTCAGAACCGGTATGGTTAAATCGGCTTGTCTCCAGAAGGTTCGAATTGTTGTTTTTATTAAAAGGGGGACCCATCGTGTGTCAGGTAGGCATTACCTAAAAAATACGTGAATGAATGAAAATATTAGTAATAAATATATTTACGGTTTTGGGTCAGAATTTATAGTAACAATATATATCCCGTGTGCAAAAAATGACCAGCAGGATATTGATTATTAAACAATAATTTTAAATGAACTTTTTTTCTGGCTGGCTGAATTGGACATTAAATAGCCGCAAAAAATTATTTTAATTTGTACAATTAAGTATTGTTACGATAACTATCCTGGCCTAAAAATAACTGTAAAATATATGGGATATTATATTTGGGAATTGGGGCAAAAAAGTTTGTCCATACTGTTATAGTTGCTGACATCGAAGAGGATGTTATATTAGGAATGGACGTAATGAATATGCATGGATTCCAATTGGATTTTAAAAATAAGGTAATCAAAGTTGGCAACGAGGAGGTATTTCTCCATCCACATAATGACAACACTGTGCAAGCAGCCATTACAGAAGATACAGTCGTGCCTGCGAGAAGCGAAACGATCATAGTAGCGCGGCTACAGGGAATTGTGGACGAAGGGAGACCTGTTATGATGGAGCCTTGGAACCACGACGATGAGGTTGGCCGTGGAATCATAATTGGAAAGGAATTGGTGACTTCGGCTAAAGAAATTCCTGTGAGACTTATCAATGTCAACGACTACCCAGTGACCATAAAGAAAGAGACAAAAGTAGGAACTTGTGTACCTGTGACATCCATAATCCATCAGGCGACAACATCTGATAATTCCAACGACAAATTCGACCAAATGGTTGCAGTTGCAGGACAGTCTCTAAACCAGATGGAGAAAAGGAAATTACAGGAATTTCTTCGGCAGTATCGTGATATTTTCGTACCGAAAGGAGGAAAGACGGGAAGAACTACCGTTGTTAAGCATAAAATTGATACTGGTAGTGCTAAGCCAATTCGTCAAACAGCTCGACGATTACCACAGGCGAAAAGAGAGGAAGCTGAAACGATGGTTCAGGAAATGAAGAAAGACGGGGTGATAGAACCTTCTACGAGCCCATGGGTCTCTCCGGTGGTCCTGGTTAAGAAGAAAGACGGAACGACGAGGTTCTGTGTGGATTACCGTTTGCTGAACAACGTTACCAAGAAGGATAGTTATCCTCTGCCTCGGATCGATGACACATTGGACACATTGGCTGGAAGTAAATTGTTTTCTACTTTGGATTTGAAGTCTGGATACTGGCAGGTAGAAATGGACCCAGTAGATAAAGAAAAGACAGCCTTCACCACAGGATCTGGATTGTGGCAATTCAACGTTATGCCATTTGGACTCTGTAATGCTCCTGCGACATTTGAGAGGCTTATGGAAAATGTGTTGAGAGGGTTATCTTGGAAAACATGCCTGGTTTATTTAGATGACATAATCGTCTTGGGGGAGACATTCGAAGTACATTTGAGGAATTTAGAAAACGTTTTTAATCGACTTAAAGCTGCCCAATTGATGCTAAACCCCAAGAAGTGCCAGCTATTTCAAGGTAAAGTCAATTATCTGGGTCATATAGTCAGTAAAGAAGGAGTGGCCGTGGATAAGGGAAAAATCGATTCTATTAAGGAATGGCCAAAACCAACTGACAAACATCAAGTGAGAAGTTTTCTTGGACTATGTACTTACTACCGGAGGTTTATTAAGAAGTTTGCAGATATCGCTAAGCCATTAACGCGACTTACAGAGGAAGCAAGAGAATACCGCTGGGATATAGACTGCCAAAATGCCTTTGAAACGTTGAAAAAGCATTTAATAACAGCACCAATTTTAGGGTATCCACTGCCAGAAGGAGAGTTCATCTTAGATACGGATGCAAGTAATGTGGGAATTGGAGGAGTGCTGTCTCAGATTCAAGGAGGACAGGAACGAGTCCTCGGATATTTTAGTAAAGTTCTTTCAAAACCTGAGCGGAATTATTGCGTCACGAGAAGAGAACTTCTGGCAGTAGTGAAATCAGTAGAGCACTTCTATCAATACCTCTATGGAAGGAAGTTTTTAATCCGAACCGACCATGCCGCCCTTAAGTGGTTGATGCAGTTTAAGAATCCAGAGGGTCAGATAGCCAGGTGGATCGAACGACTCCAAGAATACGATTTTAAGATTGAGCACCGAGCCGGAGTTAGCCACAGAAACGCTGATTCTCTTTCCAGAAGGCCATGCCCAGCAGAGTGTTCCCACTGCAACAAAACGGAATCCAAGGAAGCAGCAGTGCTAAGAACGACGATTCTCAACGACGACTGGACGCCTACTAAGATAAGGGAAGAACAAGAGAGAGATCCAGTTATACAGAAAATCCGAAAATGGAAAGAGGAAAACCGTCGACCACCTTGGCAGGAAATATCAAACCTATGCTCAGTAGTTAAGACGTATTGGGCCCAGTGGGACTCATTTATCATCGAAGATGGCTTGCTCAAACGAGTCCTGGAAAATGATGACGGTTCAGAGAAGAGAAGACAGTTGGTGATCCCAAAGAGCAGAATAGCCGAAGTACTTCGTCAGTTACACGACAGTCCATCGGGAGGGCATTTTGGTGTAAGGAAAACCCTTCAGCGAATTCCGGAACGGTTTTATTGGATGAACAGTTCCGACGATGTAAAAGACTGGTGTAAGAAATGTACTATTTGTGCCACGAGTAACGGGCCTTACCGAAAAAGGAGAGCTCCTATGAGACAATATAATGTTGGAAGCCCGTTTGAAAGAATAGCTTTGGACATCGCTGGGCCATTTCCAGAAAGTGAAAACGGAGGCAAGTACATGCTGGTAGTAATGGATTACTTCACTAAGTGGGTCGAGATTTACGCACTTCCAGACCAGAAGGCCGCCACCGTTGCAGATAAGTTGATCCAAGAATATATCAGCCGATTTGGAGTGCCTTTGGAGATCCATAGTGACCAAGGCAGGAACTTCGAAAGCGATCTATTCCAAGGAATATGTGATAGACTAGGCATGAAGAAAACAAGAACTACCGCGTATCATCCGCAATCGGATGGTATGGTAGAACGAATGAATAGGACAGTTGGCAAGTATTTGACAAAGATGGTGTCCGATTATCAGCGAGACTGGGACCAATACCTTCCGTTCTTCACAATGGCCTACAGATCTGCTGTTAACGAATCAACAGGCCAGACACCAGCCAAAGTCCTATTCGGACGCGAAATGCGACTACCTTGTGATCTAGAGTTTGGGTGTCGACCTGGAGAAGATGTAGCGGGTGAAGATTATGTGATCGAATTACGAAAAAGAATAGACGATGTACATGAGTTGGTCCGTTCCCACCTTCAGATCGCTAGCGACCGAATGAAGAAACGGTACGATACACAAGCCGAAAAGGGTTGCTTTAAGAAGAACGACAAAGTCTGGCTGTATAATCCCAAGAAGCGAAAAGGTTGTTCTCCCAAATTGCAGCAGTTTTGGGAAGGTCCATACCTCGTCATGGAGAAAATCAACGATGTCATCTATCGAATAAGCAAGATTCCGAGGGGAAAGCCGATGATAGTACACCATAACCGGCTGGCGTCTTTCGAAGGTGACCACGACGTAGATGAAGAAGTGGAAGTAAACCAAGTCCAAGATGTGTCTGACCTCACGTTTGAGGAATTCATGGGTGCCTATGGAGGTACCGGTAAAGCGAGACATGGTGTTACCACTGAAGAAAAGCAAGATCTACTCGCGCTCCCCGATGACTACTCGCTGGCCCTTACCATCCCGGCCAGTATCAAAGACGCACCAGGGTTGGCATCCGTCTTTCGAAGGAAGTTTGGTCGAGTTGCAGAACTTCAATGCCAAGTGCCAGCTCCCGGTAAAACCTTGAAGCTCCAAGATGCATCACGTTACCTTTTCTACCTGGTGACAAAAGACACTGCCCGTGACCAACCTACCTACCGAGATGTATGGGAAGCCTTACTTCAATTGAGAGAGCACGTACTAGAGTCCGACGTGCAAAAGTTAGCCATACTAAAGTTGGAGTGCCGCCAATTAGATTGGAGGGTTATCCGAAATATGGTGGAGGAGATCTTCAAAGACACCGAAGTCCAGGTGTTAGTCTGTTGCAATCCGCATAGTTACTGGTGCGGAGAGAAAACCGTCCCTTGTCATTTTTATACAACTGGAAGTTGTAAAAGAGGGTCCAGTTGCCGATACCAGCATACAGTTCCGGTTCCAGTCCCGACAAGGTTCCAGGAGGAACCATCTTTTAAGAGGGGGGCAATGTTACGATAACTATCCTGGCCTAAAAATAACTGTAAAATATATGATGACTAATGCTAATATGTTTTAGATTTTACGAGAGACTTCGATTTACCTGAATGACCTTCCGGAATAAGGGCGAACCGATGCAAGGGAAATCCAGTTTGCCTTTACCGTTTCGCCATCGAAGGTTTTAGACTTTTCGAGATAACGGCACTGGTATATAATAACGGAACTCTAATTGAAGGGACAGTTAATAAAGAAGATTCGCGCTCGCGATATTGTTGTTACGCTCGCCTACTAATAAATTATTGTATATTTAGTGATAAATAAATAAATATCAGTTATTGTGCTTTTTAATGAATTAAGATAAGAACAAGACATTATAAATTAAAGACTTAACAATTAATAAATTCACAACAGTATAAAAAATAAATTACAAACTACATTATCGATAAACATTGATTACTAAACAATAATTTTAAATAAACTCCTTTTTTAGTGGGCTGGATTGTCACAAGGCATGTTAATTGTATAAAGTAGTTATTCCCGCCAAATATGAAAAAATAATTATTCTCATACTCAGACGGAAATGCAAAAACTATCTACCCGTTCCCAGTGTATAGAGAGCTGCTTATGTGGCTTAAAAAGTTTGTTTTTAGACAAACATTGCCGGCAAATGAAATGCAATATCCAGTCATATGTTGAGTGACATTTGGCGTAACCACGGCTTGTTATTACGGAGCATAAAAAATTTATGGTGAATTTATGCAGATATAGCAAGCACGGGACAGGGGCGTCCTAAGATATATTTTGATTTAATAAACCTTTTAAGCAATCAATTTATGTATTTATATTTTTTAGGACAAAATTGTTTAAAATAACCATATATAATAAGGTCAACCTTCGCATACGTTGTTTCTGTCTTTTAAATCAAACTTATTGAAAAATTATTCAATACAATTTTTTAGCTACATTTTTATTATAATCGCTTGCATGCATTTTTTAATTATTTGGGTATGCTTAAAAAATAATCTCTATGACTCAGATATTTATAAAGTGTCCATTAATACATATTTTCAAATAATTGTCAAAAATACTAAAACTAGGCAAAACTGTTTTTTCCTTAATAACAAATGAGATAAAACAAAAAGAGTAACACATGATATTGAATAGTGTGGGAATTCATTTCTTGGATGCAAATTGCTAGAAAACAGTTGTCGTAAAACATAAAAGACGTGGGACATAATTAAAAATTTTAACTGAACCCCACACATACTGTGAGAAAATTACAAACACAGTTGGTGGTATTTTTTGTAAAAAATTAAGAGACTATGCAGAAACATAAAACGCACAGACTGTGAGAAGAAAAGACATATGGATAATGTTTTTGCAAAAAACATAGATATGGATTCAATTCCCACAGTTTGTTAAAACGAAGCTTTATTTCCATGGAGGGGTACAAAGCTTACAAACCAAGAGAAACGCAATATGGGCGTGGTGTAGCTATCCCATTGGTTGGTTCCCCTGGGTGGTTGTACTAAGAAGCGGGTGGGATTTTAAAGATTTATAGGACTAATTATCTCCACTCTTTCTCAGTTAACTATTAGTTTTATTAAAATTAGTTCGTACAAGTTCTGTCTATATTTCAAAATGAAAGTCAAATTTCCAGTACCTGAATGTTCGAAATCAAGTGCAAAAATTATTTCCCATTTTAAAAAGTCTCCCAGTGGAAAAAAATTTACCGAAGTGAAGTTAACCAGTGACAATCGGGGAAAATTTAACGGGATTAACCTAAATTCCAGCGTAGAACTTACGGAAGGAGACTTTAGTTGTCACCGACCCATGGAATATAAGCAATTTGAGCAGCAAGTTATGGTTTCATCCACCCCAATAATCGACCCAAAATACGATACTGTATCGTCAGAAGATGAAGAAGACCAAGAAGAAGAACAAAAACAAATAGGTAATGTGTCAAATCTTATTCAAAGTGAGGATTTTATTGAAAGTATGGAAGAACAACAACTCCAAGCTGAAAAAACAGAAGACAACCTAAATGTTACCACAAATTATGATAATATTGAGAAAACCGCTAAAACTATAGATGAAGAGTATGAGAGACTACTACAAACATTTGTAACTGAAAATACTCGTTATTTGGAAGAAAACCAGACTCAACGACAATTGCTACTTAAGAAAATTAGTGATTACGAGAAAAAACGCGACATTGCGCAAAAAAGTTTGGACAGAGTAAATAAAAACATGTAATCAAATTTTGACATCGATCTTAACCTGTAAACCGATGGAGAAATAGTGTGGCTATTAGTTTCATTAAAATTAGTACGTACAAGTTCTGTCAAGTGTAAAAGTGAAAGTAAAATTTTCAGTACCTGAATGTTCGAAATCAAGTGCAAAAATTATTTCACATTTTAAAAAGTCCCCAAGTGGAAAAAAATGTACCGAAGTGAAGTTAACCAGTGACAATCGGGAAAATTTAACGGGATTAACCTAAATTCCAGTGTAGAACTTACCGAAGGAGATTTTAGTTGTCACCGACCCATGGACTATAAGCAATTTGAGCAGCAAGTTATGGTTTCATCCACCCCAATAATCGACCCAAAATACGATACTGTATCATAAGAAGAAGAAAAACAAATAGGTAATGTGTCAAATCTTATTCAAAGTGACGATTTTATTGAAAGCATGGAAGAACAACAACTCCAAGCTGAAAAAACAGAAGACGACCTAAATATTACCACAAATTATGATAATACTGAGAAAACCGCTAAAACTATAGATGAAGAGTATGAGAGACTAATTCAAACATTTGTAACTGAAAATACTCGTTATTTAGAAGAAAACCAGAGTTAAAGTGCAACTTAAGAAGATTAGTGATTACAAGAAAAACGCGATAAAGTGCAAAAAAGTTTGGGCAGAGTAAATAAAAACATTGGCATATGTAATCAAATTCCGACATCGATCTTAACTTGTAAACCTATGGAGGAATAGTGTGGATTGCAGTGATAAGAACAATATACAGTTTTATTTTTATATTTGATTGTAAATTGTTTGTTTAACTATGTAAATTAATAACATTCTGCTTATTGGTTTATTTAGTTAAAGAAACATATTCTAAAATGAAAATTTTACTTTTATTTTGAAATATAGACAGAACTTGTATGAAGTAATTTTAATAAAATAACATTTTAAATATATTTTTTTGTTTTTTTTTTCAACAGACTTCCAACTAAAGCAAGGCAAATAAAGCAAACATTTTTGTTAACTTTATTTTGTATTTTATAGGAAACAATTTTGCAAATAATGACCTAATAAAACTCTAATGATATCTAAAGTACTTACCTTAGAATTACATATATATATATTCCAATAGATAATCCATCACAGAAAACACAAATCAAATTATTTATATAGGTACACTAAACAATCACTAAACTTTGCCAGACGCGAAAATTATGTCTTTTAACCGACATTCAAACAAAGACTGCATTTAAAAATAGATTTGATGAACGATGCTGTGTTGGTTGGTAAAGACACATGAAATTAAAAATAGAATCTTAACACCATAAACGGGCTAAAAATATTTAGCTAAATTAATAATTGATTTAAAAATTATTTCTCATTGTATTGATGAAAATTAAGAGAAGATATTTTGAAATCGTATTGTACAAGTACAGGTCTAGTTAAAACTTGAAAAAAAAATTTTAAGTAATAATTTTTACCGGGGGTAGTTAACCCCATCCATAAAACTTGCATCAAAACAATACAATGTTGCATATCAATCAATAGGGAAAAAAATAACAAATTCGAAAATGTGTAACGTTTTTGTTTAAAATTTAATACAAGGGGGTTAATTTGTTTTTTTATTTGCACCTAAATAAATTATTTTACACTTTATTTATGAAAACTAAGAGAAGATATTTTGAAATCGTATTGTACAAGTACAGGTCTAGTTAAAACTTGAAAAAAAAAATTTAAGTAATAATTTTTACCGGGGGTAGTTAACCCCATCCATAAAACTTGTATCAAAACAATACAATGTTGCATATCAATCAATAGGGAAAAAAATAAAAAATTCGAAAATGTATAACTTATTTGTTTAAAATTCAATACAAGGGGGTTATTATTTTTTTTATTAATTAAAAGGGAATGAAATTAAAACCTTTTTATTGTTGTAGATTTATATTATTACAAACAATACAATATTTGGATAAACAGTAAATATACAAGTTTTTATTGCAGCACATACAAATATGTGCACTCAAATCACTGACCTTTCCACTTGAATGTTCTGTAATATGAGTAGTGGGGACATATGATGGCACTCCGCTTACAGTCTCGAAAAAACAAGAAGGACAAAGACTTGTGTTGTCAATCACATAATAATATTTTGTTATACATACTGGGAAACCGCTTTCATATGACAGAAATCGCACGTTGTTCACATTGTCCATTTTGAATATTTTGTTCTCTACCTCCGCGGAATCCGTATCTAAAACTTCACTGTCTTCCATGTCTGATAAATTCTCAGTAGATACCGAAAAAACAAAACTTCCATCAGTGGAGACATTGTCACTATCTTCAGCTTCATATGGCGCTATGGGATCCAGAAGATTTACGTCTGCTTCAATCATTTCTTGGTTTTCATTTTCTAGCACCATTTTGATATTATTACAAAGATTATAAATGCATCAGTTTATATATTTTCAAGTAGTATAAAGAGGGGGGTTAGTGCCATCTGCTCTTTACATCTAAAAATAGCTCAAGGGTCAATTAACTGGATATCCGTTAGTCTAGACAGTATCCTGTCTAAAAATAACTCAAGGTTAATGAACAATATCTAAAAATAGCTGAAGGTCAGCGACCTGAGCATCTGGTGTGTCTAGACAATATTTGGTCTAAAAATAACTCAAGGTTAAAGACCTGGACATCTGGTAGTAAACATCCGGTTTGATATATACGTTATAAAATGAGGAGGAGGTCAATGAGCTGTTAGTCCAGATAACATTTAGTAATAGGGTGGGGGGAATATATGATATATTGTGTGCAAAATGAGGAGGAACATCTGGCAGTGTGGTAATAGTGGACAGAGTAGGGAGGGTAGAAAAACGTGTATAAGAACCCGAGACTTGCACACATGGAGCATAATTTCAAAATGAGTGCTACATTTCGAAACGTATTTTGGGTGAACGCCGGTTTTACCTGAACCCATCGAACTCAAAATTTGTTTCTGTTTGTCTAGCACATGAATTAAATTTTGAACCGGTAGTTGTTATCAGTGGTAACAAACAAGATCGGGTTTTATTTAGTGAACCTGAATGGTTGAACTTTTTATCACATAAATGTGCAATTGACAGTTTTATGGCAGGGAATCCCCAACAATTGATTCACGATGGTAAAATACAACTAGAGTTCATGCAACTACCCCACATGTCAGTTGTGAAAGTTACCAATGGCGAGTCACAGATAATTTTGGGTGCAAACTCCATTGCATCGCTGTGGATAACACTTCCAATAATTAACTACCATTTGGAAACTTTGAAAAAGGAAAACTTTATCAGTCCTTTAAAATACTAAAGACGGGAATTGATTCAAATAATGCAATTGAAACTGGGCTGAAAATAATGGAACCAATAAAGAATATAAATAGAGCAACTTATGGTATGGCGCTAGAGTTAATTCATAGATATCCAGAGCTACTTAATGATCAAATTTAATGAAAATGTTTGTATTCACTACATTGAAGCAACTTGTTCGTGCCGAGCGAGGTACTGGGAGTTTGTGGCTGCTGACAGAGTTAGATTTCAACGTAGGATAAAAGAACTTGCTAAAATTATTAATCCTGTATTAGACGTAAGCCATAGAAATAAATACATGTAAAAAATTGAATATATTAATTTACCACACTTTCCCCTTCCACTACAGAAATAAATTATTTAAGTTATATGTAGCAGAATATCTTTTAAAAACTAATAGTCACTATGTGTCTAGAAGATAAGTCAGACAAACTGAATAATTTTTATGGAAGGTTATCCACATTTAAAAACTGGAGGGGATTGGTTCCTTCGGTTGAGTTAGCAGTATATGGATTTTATTATCTACAAAAAGAAGATATTGTAAGGTGCTTTTGGTGTCATGTAGAAATTTATAATTGGTTATTTACTGATGATGTTTATAAAGAACACATCAAATTCAGTCCAAACTGTAGTTTTGCACAAACAATTTACTCCAAATTTTCCAAGTGCCAGAAAAATTATAAATCAACACCAGACATGAAAATCGAAAACAAATTTCCTAAGTATCAGATTAGTAAAGACATAAAAACCAAAAAGAGTCAACTAACAGGAAATACAAATTTATATCTAAATGTGCTTCTCAGTTTGATGCATTTTGTCTTTTTGTTATTGAGTATTTACATAAGTAAAAAAGAATGTAAAATATAAACCAATATTTAGATGTAAACAAAACTGTGTGCATGTTTAATTATTTAGCCTATTATATAAAAAAAATAAAACATTTTTTTTGTAAAAAACAGTTTTTATTTTAATACTATAATACATTATTTTTATTAATCCATGAATTATGTGTAAAATCCATCCCTAACCACTTCACAAACACCCTATTGCCCTTTTTTTTCAATACCTTCTCCACCAAGTAGACATCAGGGTACTGGGTTTTCCTTAATTCTTCGCTGTAAAACGCTCCTTGAATTTCTTCTTTGCGTGAATCTTCTAATAAGTAAGTCACTGGATTTGTCTGCTTGACTTTTCTTATTTTAAAAATCTCATTTGTCCAGTTGGGCAAATAACCCTTAGTAAACAAATTTCTATATCTCGAAATTCGGACGTGATCACCAACATTAAATTTATGTTTCCTGGGGTCAATGATTTTAAGGTAATTATATGTAGTTATATTCTTGGCATTCTTTTCATTAACTTTGCTAGGAATGGCACCTGTAGTCGAATGTTTGGTATTATTGTATTTTTTACTATATCAGAAAGATTATTCACCCATTTGTAAGTCCCCTGCAAGCTGAACTGCCTCCACAACATCGATTTTATTGTTCTGATTACTCTCTCAGCAATGGAGGCTTTTAAATTCGAGAATGTGCTGTAGTGGTTAATACCATGTGACTTCATAAGTTCATGAAACTGAGAATTGTAAAACTCTTTACCCAAATCTGTTTGAAGGTTTTTTGGTGGCTTCTTCATTTGATTTAAAATTTTTTTCATGGCTCTAGTAATTTCAGTCCCTGTTTTTCTTTTAACAGGTTCGGCCCACACAAATTTACTAAACGCATTAATTACAATGAGAATATATTGGTATCCATTATTAACTTTGGCATAAGGAATCATTATAGCTAAATCTGCTTGAATCAGATCGTTTAATCCTTTGATGATTACATGTCTCCGTCTAAAATTTTTTTTTGCCGGTTTATGCAGTTCATGTACGACTTGTAATTTAATGTTTGACATCTTTTTCTAAAGGACAACGAAGGGTCATATATACCACAAAATTCGAATCTTTATCTAATTTAAAAGAAATTATATCACCTTGAAAAATCTTTACTCCTGGTAGCTGCTCATATTTATACTCTGTATTTACTGATTTCGAGGTTATCATTACTTCTCCACTTGAAACATTAATTTGCACAGTATCAATAGTACCACTTAGTGTAAATTGATATGAAAATAAACCATTATCCAATATATAATATTCTTTGTTCAGATTTGTTGCTTTTGTTCCTTTGAAAGTTAATACACATTTACTATAAAAAGAAGAAGGATCACACACAAAATATAATGGATGGGAAGATGAATCAGGAGTTTGACAATTGTTTAAAAAATGACTTCCAAATCTATTTATAGGCATTACTGTATTATACCACCTTCTCGAAGTTCTTCAATTATAGATATAATTTCATTCACGTGTCCGTCGTTACCCGCAGCTTTTGAAGCTACAAGCAGTCGCAATCTATCTATGAGCTCATTAAAATCATCGAAGTATTTATACTCTAATTGCTTGGCACTATATTTTTTGAAAAGCGCACCACCCTTTGTTTTTAAATTTTTAGCTAAGTTTCGGGTAACAGGGCCTTTTGCTAAATTTCCGGGGAGTGAACTTAAACGACTTCTAAATGGTTGGGGTCTTGTTTCCAAAGCTGGTTTAATAATAAAATTATATTTATCCTTTATTTTTGATGGAATACTTTTTATAGGCAATTCTGGGTTGTGGTTTCTATAAATTGCATTTGTTCTACGTAAAATATCAATATATTCATTAACATCTGTTTTTTTAAACGATTGGGGGTTTACTTTAAATAGTAACTCATAAAGACCTGGCGTTCCCTTGTATCTTATATTATTAATAATTAAATCAGCCCCATTAAAATCAATTAAGGAATTTCCAATAGAAAATTTTTCAGTTTCCAAGTCATGATAAACTCCTAAGTCATGATCGAAATCACCTTTTGTGTCTTCGATGTTAGCTTTAATATATTTCTTTGGCAATGGTGAAGCATAATTCTCATAAAATTGATTCATTATATCTGGATTAGTGATCATCTGATTAAATTCTCTAAGCGTATCCTCAAAATATCGATTAATATTCTCATCCGTGGTATTCGTTTGTTCTTCTAACTCAAAAGTTTCTTCTGGTTGTGGTGTGAATACTTCTTCCGTTGGAATAATAGATTCATCTCCAAAATTAGTAGGTGTTTTTGACCCCTCAGGGAGTATACTTGTATTTGGGGAAGAAAAGGCTAAACGATAATTAGATTTTCGCATTTTATACCTTTTTGGTGAGCCTAATTTCAATGGCTTTTGAAACGAATACTCTGGTTCTTGTTTAATAGATGGAGCGGTTTCTAGTTTATGCAAAAGTTCATTAAGTGGTTGAGTAATTGGTTTATAATTTTTTCTAAAGCAGACTGAGACTGAGCTATGTCATGTTTTAAACTACGATACTTTTTCTTTAAAGCTTGTCGTGATAAAAGCAGTTTTCGCGTAACTTTGGGATCCATTGTGTATTCTAAACCCCGTTTTTACAGCCTTATATACTTATCGAACCCACAGCGATATCGACCCATTGATTTGGAAGAGTCTTTATCAATGACTATAAATCCATATCTGTCTTTCCAGCAAAATGAGCATAAATCTTTAAACTGTGGGAAAGTCATATCAATGTTTACGTGGTCATCAAAGATATGTTTTAAATTTGTAAAGTCCTGTTGAAAAACTACGAGTAAATTAGAATTATCTCTAATTAATTGTTTTGAAATTGCACTATATGTTTGACATAAATAAAAGCAATCTAAGTGTTTGTGTCTTCCGTAACAATAATAATTCTGTATAATTTTTTGATCACGGGATGGAATATCATCAAAAATAACTACCGAATTCTCTTTAATATCATCTGGAGGTGGTACATTGGATGAGTCATTATATTCTTCATAGCCAATTTCCTTTATAGGTTCAATTAAGCTTCGTAAGTACGTATACTTTGGTTGATACAACGATTTGGAATATAAATAAATATTTTCAAATCTAAGAGCATTTGGATGTTCAATTAAAGACAATAGTACGTTAGTCTTGCCGCAACCACTTGGTCCAACAATTAAAACCCTTTTGACTCCATTAAAAAGATAACTATGTTTTACTTGAAGTTCTTTGGTAATATCATCGTGGTTTGTAATGGGAAGAGAGAGTTTTTGTGGTTCAATTTTCATTGTGAAAAATGAGTTAAAAATTTCGGGTATATATAGCCCCAACACCTATATATATAAGAGGCAGAGTATGAAAATAAAACAAACTACTAAAAGAAAAGGTTGTGGGTTATTAAACTCACTCATTAACAAACTTCCTCTAGAGCTACATCTTCCAGGATATTCATATTGCGGACCAGGAACTCGTTTACAACAAAGATTAAAGCAAGGGGATAAGGGAATCAATAAACTAGACGAAGCTTGTAAACAGCACGATATTAAATACTCTAAGAATACTGATTTATTAACCAGACACGAAGCGGATAAGATTTTAGAAAACAAAGCTTGGGATATTGTAAAATCGAAAGAGACCCCATTTGGAGAAAAATCAGCCGCTTGGTTTGTTACAACAGCTATGAAAGGAAAACGTAAATTGGGAATGGGCCTTAAACCCAAAAAAGGCGGTTCCCTTCGTAAAAAGACAAATAAAAAAAAACGAGTGATTAAAACACCTAAAAAAGGAGGATTTTTACCACTACTTTTACCTTTATTAAGCGCGCTTGGAACTGTTGGGGGGATGGGGGCGGGAATTTACAAGGCTATTGGAGATGCAAAAGCTAATCGAATGAGTCTTGAAGAACAAAAACGCCATAATCTTGCCATGGAACAGAAAGGCAAAGGATTGTATTTAAGACCGTATAAAGGGTATGGATTATATTTAAAACAAAAGAGGTTAGTCTTTGTATGTGGGTATATTTTATTTTATAAAAACCCTTAAAAGGGCAACATTACAAGTTGCCATCCGTAGTCCGTTTGAAGAGGTTTACTCTCCGGACACTGGAACTCACTTAAGCATGGGTGTATGTTACCTGAAGTAAAATCTAATTAAAATATTAAACATCATATAATATAATTAACAACATGTACAATCTTTGGTAACACATTACATTTTAAAGGGTTTTTACCCAAATATTTTGGTGGCTCAGGCATGGTAACCTGTATTTTAACCTGATGATGGAACAGTTGTTCCGAAAACGTTCGTGCTTGTAATGTTGCCCTTTTAAGGGTTTTTATAAAATAAAATATACCCACATACAAAGACTAACCTCTTTTGTTATACGTGGTATACAGCCAGCTACAGGAATTATTTTCCTTGTGGATTT
Organism: Diabrotica undecimpunctata; assembly: GCF_040954645.1. Taxonomy (NCBI): domain Eukaryota; kingdom Metazoa; phylum Arthropoda; class Insecta; order Coleoptera; family Chrysomelidae; genus Diabrotica; species Diabrotica undecimpunctata. Next base: position 511,572 of record NW_027311904.1, on the reverse strand, counting down.
TATATTTAAAACCTTACTCAAAAAACTAAACCTTCCTCATCACGCTTTAACAAATACAGATATAATAAAGTATGGTAAAACATTACCATATTTTAGAGGTGTATTCATGAGAGATACGTTACCTAAAAATATTCATAAAAACGAATGTGGTGTTATAAATTTAGATTCAAGGAGTGGTGAGGGAACACACTGGGTAGCTTATGTAAAATCTAAATCTCAAGTAACTTACTTTGATTCATATGGAGATTTACCCCCACCACAAAATGTAATAAAATATTTTTTAAGTAAAGGTAATGTACAGATATATTACAACTACGACAAAATCCAAAACGATTCATACAAGTGCGGTCATTACTCACTAGATTTTCTATTCAACTACTATAAATAGCTACCAATGTAATATGTTTACGTAAAATGTCTTTAAACTTTACGCTTACTGGAAGCTCTTCAAATCTGAGCTATAATTTTAATCCTCCGATTTATCTTGAAGATGAATTTGACTATGAAATTGGTCTAACCAGTTTCTATAGTTTTAATACTATTCCAAATGTCGATGAAAGCAATAACGTTTTTCTCTGGAATTTCAAAAATTTTACCCATACCTACAAGCTACCTAAGGGGTCTTATGAATTGGATGATATTACAAAGCTTATTCAAGAAAACATGAAAAAGATTGATAATGATGCGACTTTAGAAATTACTCCACAGGTATCAACTTCCAAAGTTGTTATTAAAAGTAATCGAGAAATTTCATTCCTCCCCAGAAATTCCATTGGGAAATTGTTTGGTTTTAAATCACGACAACTAGTTCCAAACTAAACACATATTTCAGATAAACCGGTGGAAATATGGGGAGCAAACACCCTGTGTGTTGATTGTAACATCGCTTCAGGATGCTATTTAAATGGAAACCCTGTCCACTTGATTCACCAATTTTTTCCAATCGTTCCGATTGGGTATAAAATAGAGGATGCTCCTCAAAATATTTTGTATTATCCAGTTGGTATCAAGACAATCACCAACCTTACAGTAAAAATTATTAACCAAGCAGGTAAACTAATTGACTTTGGAGGAGAAGAAGTTACGGTTAATCTACATCTTAGAAAACGTATATAATGGTTCTAGTTTTTTCTCACATACCAAAAACATATATAAGGAGATTACCTTCTAAAATAATAACATCATCTAATCGTCGCTTCTTACAATCGTTAGGATTTAAAGTACTAGTATAATGGAAATTCTTCATGTTACTGGTCAACCTTTTATTGACAACACCATTGAAGAATATCAGTTTCACACATATCAACCATACATTCCTGGAAAGTTTGGTTATAACGATGAAATACGTATTCCTATTCAAGATATTTATGCATTTACATACCCCGGAAATAGTTATCTTTATATCGAAGGACGTTTACTCACGCATGATAATAACATACCAAAAAAATTAAAATTTATTAATAATAGTATAGCTTTCATGTTTCGCGAACTACGCTACGAACTAAATGGGGTAGTAGTTGACTCAGTACGTGATGTAGGATTAGTATCCAGTATTAAAAACTATCTTAGTCTTAACGAAAACCAAAGCTTGCAATTAGAAAACGCTGGTTGGTTTCCAAAAATGAGTAGAATGGAAACCAATAATGAAGTTCCCAAAAACAGTGTGTTGGTGGATTCAAATGGAAACTTTAACGTATGCATACCTTTAAGACTCCTATCAGGATTCTTTGAAGATTTCAGGAAAATTATTATGAACATGAAACAAGAATTAATACTAATTAGATCAAATGATGATATTGATGCTGTAGTCAGCATAGATGAAAGCGAACGACCAAAAATTGATATTAGTAAATTATATTGGGAGGTTCCACATATAACACCGAGTATACGAGAACAGATACGACTTAACAAGATTTCACATACAAATCAAGAATTACCTATCAAATTTCGCTCTTGGCAAATGATTGAATATCCTGCTCTAAACAACTCTACCCGCCATACTTGGTCTGTGCGCACTAGTACGAAAACAGAAACACCTCGTCACATCATTGTTGCTTTCCAAAATAACAGAAAATCGAAATTAACAAAAGATATGAGTAAATTTGATCATTGCACTTTAAAAAATATTAAAGTATTTTTAAATTCTGAAAGATATCCCTATAATGATCTACAATTAGATTTTAAAACAAATAGATTTGCGAAACTTTATGAAATGTTTGGCAATTTCCAAGAAAGTTATTATCATATGGTGCTGAATCAACCAATATTTAATCCTTATGACTTTAAAATGATTGCACCACTGATACATACTGACTGCTCTCGACAAAAAGAAGTAATTCAATCAGGATCTGTGGTGTTACGTATAGAATTTGAGACAGATGAGCCAACAACCTCTGATATCTCCGCTTATTGTCTGATATTGCACGAGAAAGAATTTACATATAATCCCTTAACTAAAATAGTAAAACAATTATAAAAAATATTGATATTATTAGATGGACAGGTTGGCTTTTTAATATATTTTTATAATGAGATAGGTATTAAGATTTAATTACATCTAATGAGAGACTTTTCCGTATGAGGTCAGATGTACATTATGTATGAAGATGGGTGGCCGCTATAGCATTATATGTGAACCTCTCACATGCGCATGACTGAAATTGTTTTATAAATGCAAGTTAGATACCATACAAAGACAGACTTTAACATGTGCTTAATAATAGACGTACAAGGTTTTAACACCGAGAAAAATAAATTTATCGTGAAAGAGTTGGCGACTTATGATGGCGAAAAAATTAGTCATTATTTTTTCAAACCTCCATATTCATTGAGGTTGTTGAATCCAGAGTTTCATAAACAAGCTGTTTGGTTAATGAATAATCACCATGGTCTTAACTGGAATAACGGATTTACCCCGGTACATCAAGTTCATGATATTATTCGATACTTGACAAGTAATGTCGATATCGTTTATGTCAAAGGAAGAGAAAAGGCTCAATATATAAGAAAGTATAGTTTAGTGCCAGTTATAGAGTTTGATGAACAACCAGCCTTGGAGATAATGGAGCCAAAATGCCCATACCATTTAAATAATAATAGTGTATGTGCTTTATCTAATGTATTTTACTTATACAATAATTTTATTATGCAATAAAAATTTTTTTCTTACATAATGTTTTATTTAAGCAATAAAAATACCTTATTAAAAAATAATACTTTATTAATAATTACTAAATTCAAACAATATAATTGTTATCTAAATTTTTCAATGCAAACCTACATAAACGACAACTGGATTGAGCAGGGGCGAATCCTTCTAGCTCTGTTCTCCATTCGGGGCGATTGAAGTGTATAAAACACGGAATTCTAATCTGTACTTCAAAATCCTGAACCACTTCGACGGGTAATTTATCCCAGGATCGAAGAATTTCATATGGTGACACATATTTTCTAATCTACGGTATGGTATAGTTTTCCAACTCTGTTTTTGTAAACATGTACAACGGTTTTTGTGGGTGTTGATTCATTACAATTCTTTTCTGACAACATTCCATTATTGTTAAAACGGTTAATGTTTTTAAACACCAAGTCTATCCACTTTTGCTCCTCGACTTTAGAAACAAAAAATAGTCTATTTTTTTCTTCCGGTGAATAAACTCTCCCACTACGCAAGCGCATCACTTATACTAAGTCGTGAAAAGTTTTTAAACATACGAAGTTTATTTTGATATTCACTTTTTAATTGGTTAATACTTTTCTGTAACTCTTTAACATTCCTTGATTTTTCGTAAAATAAAATATCGCGTTTTATTCTTTTTATATCTGTATAAAACTGCTCAACTCGTTCACGTAACCTTCTTGAGTGCATACTGTTTACAATAATGAGCTTTCAGTACTCTTATATTCTCCCTACTCTCATTGACACCGGATGCAGATGTGTTGAGATGCACTCCCCCCACTCCTAACGGTATAGTAACACTAGACTGTTCCGCGTCAGGTCTAGTAAACTTTATTAGCTGAAAGTCCTCCACTCAAACTAATTCGCATACTTATAGTACAATTTGTGTTCAAATACAAGATACGAGAGGAACATGTCATATAAATATTGTGATAATCTGAATGATCAACTTAGTGGTGACGAGTGGAAAACATTTTCGAGACCTCCTTTTTATATTGTACGACAAAAAATTTGTCTTATTTGCCGTAAAATGTCTGGAACTAGACTTATTCCAATAAACTTAATATTTAAAGGGTGGAAATTGGTGTTTGAATTTTGTAAATTTTGTAGTGAGACTAGACCTATGGGATTATCTCATCGAAGAGTAGGTTATCGTGATGGATTAATGGAATCCCCACCACATAAATGGGACTCCCCACTCCCTTTGTTAGATTTACTATAAATAGATGCTCAAAATCTGTATAGAGATTATTAAGATGATATTATTAGACTTTATTGTTTTACAAGCAATTGTAAGAAATCTGCTTTTAATCCAACAACCCATCAATGTCAGGGAAGTTTTTGTATGCTTTGACAGTAATGGCACACTAAATGAAACATGGCCTCAGACATGGTCAAGAATGAAATCATATCCAGGAAACAATTTTTTACCAACTTTACAAGCTGAAATACCATTAAACAGCACTAAATATAAATTGCGTTTTAGACATATGAGTGGTAGAAGCAGTGACTCCAAATGGTTGGAACTTTATAATGAAAGACCTAAGAAGGATACAGTCATATCTCCAATATTTTATTATATAGCTTTATGTTCGACTTTTTCAATAATTACGGTATTAATAGAATTGTTTAAGGTTTTAAATAAAAAAATTTGTTTATATAGATGCGTTTTATTATTACAAATAAATATACAATTATTTTAAACAATTTACAAGTATGAATCATATTGAAAATAATCAACCTGAGAAAATTCTTCAAGGGGGATCTTGTCTAAATCGGCTAATTCCGGGGTATGTAGCAGCTCATTCCCAAACATAATAAGATCATCTATAGTACCATTATGTGATTTAAATAAAAAATGCCCCCACGCAAGAGTTTTTACGTCACCGTTTATTACATAGCGTTTGTCATCCTTCGAAGATAGTGCCACTTTATTTCTAAGTTCCGTATATATGGTATGTAAATTAGACACAAATACATACATTTTTCTAAAGATTACACCACCTTTTTTTACTAATAGTACATAATCACTCATTTGCAACTGTGTTTTGGTTACGTGTTTTGAAATGCCTTTTGCTTTTTGTATTATTTTATTTGCTTCTATGCAGTAAGCTTTAGCACCTGTACCATAAAAACTTTTCATGGGTGTAGATGCAAATTCATCTTTCATTTTTCCTAGTATTGAAGGTGTTTTCGGTATCCCGTGAATATTATCAGTTGGATAGTTGGAGGTGTCGAAATGTTCTATATTTCTTTTCATGTCCTCATAGAAATTAGAGGTATATATTTCCATAATCAGGGAGTCTGTGTCTGTGTATAACAAGTTTGCAGTTTCCCCATACTTCTTTTTTATATATCCATAATAAAAATCATATATCACTGTTTTTGATAAATCTAAAATTGTAAATCCAACATAGAGAGGCTTATCGTAAACTATTTTGGTTTTACCCAAATGAACCGCAACCAAATTTTCATTAAACACAGAACAAGACTTGAATTCTGGTTTCGAGATAAGTGCCCTGGCTCCCAACGAATTTGTTTTTGTTTCCCAGCGAGTACAGAGGCGGATATCCTTTCTTTTTTCAACATTCTCTAAAGTTTTTCCCGAATATCGCATTATTCAGTAATTTAAAGAGATCCCGCTCAAACTCGTTTTTGGCTTTGTTTCTAAGTGATGTATTTAGGTCAATATATTTTTTTAGCCATGGTGATTGCGAGAACTCTAGTATACGATGAATCCTTTTTAGTACCAGACCATACTTAAGACACTGTTTAAGATTGCGATAATGGATAATGTATTTAGTTTTATTGTTGAGATTTGGTATAAGTTTAGGATATTTGCTTCCTGGTGGTACCATGCTTTCGGGGCAGAATGGTATATCATTATGTGCAGAATGTAAATGAGCTGGATATTCCAAATCCACTTCCAACACATACCCTTTATTCGCATCATCCTCCACCGAAAAATAGTTAAAATTTTCAACATCGGTTACCCATTTAAAATTTCCATATGGAAGATATTGACACATGGCCGCACCATATAAATTTGTAGCATCTAGATATATGATGTAAGACTCGGGTTGTTGTGGATCATAATTGGGTAGATATCGATTATTTGCCACGGCTTCTCTTTTGCTACATTGTGCCACTTCTCCTCTTACTCCTTTCTTTAAAAAGTGTACCATGTCGACATCGGTAAGAAGCTCTAGTTCAATTTTGGTGTATCTTAACATAGCGTCCCAACTTAATGCAAAAGCAGTTATGTAGTGACAAGGATCCAAATTGTATTCTTTGTGACATACTTTCCTAAAATTTTGAAACACATCAGCCAATAATAAGACATCTGATATTAGGTACAACATAGCATAGTCACTCATAGATTTACAATCAAATGTGTTCCATACATCAATTGCTCTCGCATAATCTTCATCAGAAATGTGTTTGTTAGTTAGATTATTGTAGAAATTTTCTTTAGGTGGTAGTGTTTTTTCTTTAAGTCTGTCAAATCCATCCATATATGAATAAGGAAAGACACCCTTGTGTCTCACAAGTTCAAAGTGTTTAGTATCTGGGAAATACTTTTTAATTTCTTTACACTGCTCCGAGTCTAAAGTTGTGCTCAGAATATCCAGAGATTTTGCCAAAAATCTAGATGAATCAACAAATCTCAGAGTTATGTATTTATGTGGACCCCTTTTCGACTCCTCTACGAGTATTTTTTTAGAAATTGTGATATATTTTTCTTTGGTCTGTGCAATTACTGACACTTGTTCACCAGTTGTTGAAAGCTCTTTAACAAAAAGATGACAATCATAATTACTCATATTGTGAAAAAACACAGGTATTGTATTTGAGAGTTTGTAATTTATATTACATGAATTATGAGCGGGTCCAAGATATTTTGAAGTTAAATGATGATGATCTCTTACCTTATGATTAAAAGGATTAAATGGCTTCCCACACAAGTAACACTCGGTAGCGCTGTCATGTTCTTTAATTTCTTCTTTTGTTAACGGTGACATTGGTTTAATATGTTTAAGGTGATTGTTATATAGTTCATGTACTAAATCATCCAATTTCTGGATAAACACCTTTGGGGCATCCTTTCCTTCATAATTTATTAGTCTTGAGAGTGAATCGTCATAGCTGCATTTAAGATAAAATGCAAATGAATATGCTTGGTGTTCAGCTGTTTTAACAAAATATGAATTTCCACCAAAAGGTTCGGTGCAGTCTATGGGCTTCAGCAAACTTTCAAAGTCCGCATATATAACAAATGGCACTGGTAACATTTTTTGAAAATTGATAAATTTCAGTATATTTTCTGGTCCTATTTCACCAAGCTTATTAATTTTAGGTTGTGTTGTGGGAAGTTTTGTGTAAATATGTGAACAGTCGCTCTTTTGGTGATGTGATTATTTAGGTTTTCTTCGCTAACAAAGAATTGTAGACATCCATCACATAAGTATCCTTTGCGATGGTTTTTTGTTTTTTGACTTCTTACAAGTCTTGGCATGTCTAAAATCAGACAATAATGACTTTGTGTATCATTTGTGATAAGCAAAAGGTTCACATGAGTGGCATGGCGATTACTTGTAAAATACAGTGGCCCAACTATTTCATATTACCGTTTATTAGTTACGAAATTAGATTCTAGCCCATAAATATTTACTGAAATATTATTAAGAGTCTCAAACTTTTTAATGTCTTTTAGTTTCATCGGAAAGTCAATACCTTCAAAATTCAACAAAGTATCGTATGGTGGATACGATTCTGGTTTGGTTGGGTTACCAGAGGCAGGAAAAACAGCTGCAATAACACTCCATGCAAAACACTTATTATCTTTGTTTTCTATATTTAAAATAGCGTGTTTTCTTGCTAAAGGTGTTGGGAGACGAATATACGTTGATGCAGAAATACTACTAAATTTGTTGATGTTAACATCTAAAAACATTATTTCCTGTAATACCCAATTTGAATCTTTCTCTTGAAATTCTGAGGCTTGTGTCATCAGTGCTTCCTTAAAATCAGCAAATGCTTCATCCAGTTCAGTGCTGATAGATATAATTTTATTGCGTGTGTTCATGGACTTGATATCTGATAGATTGGTGTCAGGTTTTAGATAAATAGCAAATATTTCAAAATTTACTTTAATCGTATTGTGCTGATGTAGATATTCACTCAAGATGCTTAAAACTTTGGGTTTAACATCTTCTAAAAATCTATAATAATCCAGTTTCTTATCACTATTAAAACGATAAGATGCAATTCTGTTTTTAAACGCATGTGTCAATTTTGAAACAGTGCCATCTATTATTTCCAAATTAAGAGGACTTAATCTTTATTTGGGAATATAATAATCCCCATTATGGTCATTATGACCATTCACATTTCTGTATTTACATGTTTTCATATGTCGCGACAAGTTATCCGAGCGCGAAAACGATTTATTGCACATACTACACGTATTCATGATTCCCGATAAACTACTGAGGAGCCCCCACCAATTTGCCTTAAATATGTTATGTGAATATTAACCCCTCCATGTTATTTTAGACGATGTTAATCGAATGCTATTTTTAGACCAGATATTGTCTAGACACACCAGATGCCCAGGTCGCTGACCTTCAGCTATTTTTAAATATTGGTCATTAACCTTGAGTTATTTTTAGACAGGATACTGTCTAGACACGAAAGATGGCTAGGTCACTGACCTTCAGCTATTTTTAGATATTGGTCATTACCCTTGAGTTATTTTTTAGATCAAATACTGTCTAGACACGCAAGATGGCTAGGTCACTGACCTTCAGCTATTTTTAGATATTGGTCATTACCCTTGAGTTATTTTTAGACCGGATATTGTCTAGACACACCAGATGGTCAGGTCACTGACCTTTAGGTATTTGTAGATATTGGTCATTAACCTTGAGTGATTTTTAGACCGGATATTGTCTAGACACACCAGATGGTCAGGTCACTGACCTTCAGCTATTTTTAGATATTGGTCATTAACCTTGAGTTATTTTTAGACTGGATATTGTCTAGACACACCAGATAGTCAGGTCGCTGACCTTCAGCTATTTTTAGATATTGGTCATTAACCTTGAGTTATTTTTAAACCGGATATTGTCAAGCAGATGTACAGTTCATTAACCTCCTTATATTTTGGACACAGGATATCAAACCGGATGTTCTCTAGACTGCCAGGTGTCTCTCCTCCTCATTTTGGGGGTACAATATACATCTACTTACATGCACGCACCTACACACGCACATAAACACGCACACACACACGTTCACACACACGCTCACTCACACACACACACGCACACACACATACGCACACACACACACTTCACACACATACACCCACACACACACGCACACACACACAACACACACGCACTAACACACAACCACGCACACACACACGCACTAACACACACCCACGCAAACACAACACCCTAGCACACACATAACACACAGTCACGGACACACACACGCACACACACACGCCTACACACCACACACAAACACCTACTAACACACAAACACACATGCACACACACAAACACACAAACACACAAATCCACACACACCCACAAACACACACACACACAAACACACACACATACACACACACCCACACGTACACACACACGCACACACACACACACTATAACACACGCACAAACACACACGCACTCACACACACCTCACACACACACACACAGCCACACACACACACACACACACGCACACAAACACACATGCACACACAAACACACACACACACACAAACACACACACAAACACACACAAACAAACACACGCACACACACATACATTCTCCACCTCTTGATTCCTACCAATTAGTCGCCTCTTAAGACAGGGAGGGACTTGTTGCCTCAGCCGTATTGTTCTCTCCGCGAGCCGAACGGAGACACACACATACACCCACACGCACACACACGCACACAAACACACATGCACACACCACACGTACACACACACGCACACACACAAACACACACACACACACACACACACAAACACACACACAAACAGACACACATACACATACACACACAGACACACACACCCACAAGTACGCACACACGCACACATACTTATACACTCTCCACCTCTCGATTCCTACCCATTAGTCACCTCTTACGACAGGGTGGGCCTTCTTGCCTCGATCGTATTCTTATCTCCGCGAGCCGAACGGAGACACACACACCCACACACACAACATACGCACACGCCCTAACACACACCCACTCACACACACGCACACACACACACACACACACGATCACACATACACACGCACGCCTACACACACACGCACACGCACTAACACACACCCACGCAAACACAACACACTAGCACACACCCACGGACACACACACAACATACGCACACGCCCTCACACACACCACGCACACGCGCACACACAGGCAAAGACACACGCACATACACATACGCACACACACACGACACACACACAACACACCCACACACACTTACACACACACACACTGTAACTCACGCATACACACACACGCACTCACACACACAATCATACACACACAAACATACACCCACACACACACACAAACACACACACACACACAAACACACACACACACACAAACACACACACACAAACACACACACACACAAACACAAACCCACGCAAACACACGAAGGCACACACACACCACACACACACCACACACACACACACCCACACACACACACGCACACAAACATACATGCAGGCACATACACACGCACACACACACGCACACACACAAGTACACACCCCACCTCTCGATTCCTATTCTGTCGCTGAGGCGATTCCACGGGAGGTTGTGGATCTCCACCAGTCGCTCTGTCTGCTGCGGCAGACGATCGTGTAAGCCTCTGTGAATCCATTTTTACTAAAACAAATGACAAACAGAGGGAAAGGAAGAATAAAAGAAAATCGGAAGAAGGTTTTCTTTATTTACTAAAAATCGGTGCGTCGGGGTCAGTTCGCCAAGGTTTTCCCCATATAGAGAGTATATCTTCGGTCTTCGTTAGACGACGTGTGTGACCAAGCAAAACGAAAGGGTGTAAGCCTCGTGCTTGTACAAAGTTATCCACTTATAGTACGTGTTACTCAAGTTTGGATCCCGGAGATAAGATATCTCGGAGACCGTCTTTAGTAACCGTATGAAATGGTATCTAACTTTTTGTTCAAGCTTGCGGAGGACGTGGTTGTTGCTAGGCCGATACGGCAGAGCAGAAGCGCGAACTAACCTCCAGACACACCACGTAAGAAGATCGTAGAGGTACCTAAAACAAATGGGTAAGAGTATGGAAAACGACAGAAACTAACATAAAATAATAAACAGGTAGAAAAGAAAGTAAATATAAACAACTTATCTGTAATAGAGAATAACGGTTGGTTATTAAGAAATATACACACAAATATATATCAATGCACATAAATATGAGATATAGGTATAGTTTAAAGACAAATAATTCAAATGGCTGTAAGAAAGGTAAGATTAGTTTAAGCTGGAAACTAATAAATAAAATAGCTCTGGAGCAACAACGTTGCGACAGAAAAAGGTATTAAAAAATTATAACAAATAATCACAAATAAATGTCACAGTCAAAAAAAATATCAGTGTAAGAAAATAAGCATCTACAAATATCACAACTGCAAGTAAAATAAGGTATATATGAAATATCAAATAAACATAGCACAATAAAATGGAAATGTTTCTGAAATAAAATAAAATACCCAAATAATATTCTTACGAATATTAAATAATAATACCAAGCTGGATCTTGAAGAAAGGGCGGAAGAGAAGTCTAATTCTCTTCCAAGGTTTCGAATATGAAAATGCTAGTTATTTAACAATGAATGGGTATTCCCCAACCAGAGGTCTTATCTAGATTAAAACTCGAAACCGAATAGGCCTTCCGAAAAAAGTGCACCGTCTTTTATCCCATTTTCGTGGCCTTGGTGAGTGTTGAAAGTGGGCGTGACCGTTAACTCACCAATCAGAAAATAGGATAAAGTCAGGGACCAATCAGAAGGCCGAAGGGTGAGAAATGCGCAGATCTGGATGCGTATTGGTCAGTTTCACGCTGTCTACGTGGCAGATCTGACGACAATTCATTAGTCGCCTCTTACGACAGGAAGGACCTTCTTGCCTCCGCCGTATTCTTATCTCCGCGAGTCGAACTGAGACACACACATACACAAACACACACACCTACACACACACACACGCACACACCACTCGCCCACACACACACGCTCACACAAATACGCACACACACGCACACAAACGCACACACACACACACACAAGTACCCACATACCCACACAAACACACACACGTAAACACACACGCGCACACACAAGCACACACACGCCCACACACACACGCACACGCACTAACACACACGCACGCACACAAAATCTACAAGCACTCGCCCTAACGCACACCAACGCACACACACACGCACACACACACCTACGCACACTCACACACACACGCACACACCACACACACACACACAACACACACACACACAAACACACCCGCACACACACACGCACACAAACATACTTGCACGCACCTACACACGCACACAAACACGCACACACACACGTTCACACACACGCTCACTCACACGAACACGCACACACACACACGCACACACTCACACACATCCACACACACACAATCACACACACGAACACATACACACACACGAACACACACACACACTAACATACACACACACACACAAACACACATAAACACACTCACACCCACACACTCGCACCAAACACGAACACACACACACACATACAAACACACACACACACACAAACAAACACACACACATACAAACACACCCACACGTACACACACACGCACACACACAAATACACACTCTACCTTTCGATTCCTACCCATAAGTCGCCTCTTACGACAAGAAGGGCCTTTTTGCCTCCGCCGTATTCTTATAGCCGCGGGTCGCCCGATGACATACACACACACACAAACACAAACGAACACACACGCACACACATACAAGCACAGACACTAACACACCCACGCCCACACACACGCACACACACACACTCCACACACATACACCCACACACACTCACACACACACAACACACACGCACACACACACACAACACACACGCACTAACTCACAATTACGCACACACACACGCACACGCCTACACACCACCCACAAACACATACTAACACACAAACACACATGCACATACAAAAACACACAAACACACAAACCATCACACACCCACAAACACACACACACACACACACACACACACACACAAACACCCACACGTACACACACACGCACAAACACACTATAACACACGCACACACACACGCACTCACACACAGCTCACACACACACACACACACACCGACACACACACACACGCACACAAACACACATGCACAAACACACAAACACTCCCACACACCCAAACACACACACACAAACACACACACACACACAAACACACACCCACGCACACACAAACACACTCACACACACACCTACGCACACTTACACACACAAACACGCACACACACGCACACAAACGCATACACACACACAACATACGTACACGCCCTCACACACACCATGCACACGCGCACACACACGCAAAGACACACGCCCATACACATACGCACACACACACACTACACACACAACACACACATTTACACACACACTGTAACACACGCATACACACACACACGCACTCACACACACAAACATACACACACACACACAAACACCCACATACCCACACGAACACACACACACACGCAAACACACACGCGCACACACACGCACACACACGCCCACACACACGCCCACACACACACGCACACGCACTAACACACACGCACACACACCAAATCTACAAGCACACGCCCTAACGCACACCAACGCACACACACACGCACACACACACCTACGCACACTCACACACACACGAACACACCACACACACACACACACACACAAACACACCCACACACACACACGAACACAAACATACTTGCACGCACCTACACACGCACAAAACACGCACACACCCACCTTCACACACACGCTCACTCACACACACACGCACACACACACACGCACACACTCACACACATCCACACACACACACACGAACACATACACACACACGAACACACACACACTAACACACACACACACAAACACACATAAACACACTCACACCCACACACTCGCACCCACACACGAACACACACACACTTACATATAAACACACACTAACACAAACAAAGACACACATACACACACACAAATACACACTCTAACTCTCCATTCCTACCCATAAGTCGCCTCTTACGACAGGAAGGGCCTTTTTGCCTCCGCCGTATTCTTATAGCCGCGGGTCGCCCGGAGACACACACACACACACAAACACAAACGAACACACACGCACAGACACTAACACACCCACGCACACACACACGCACACACACCACACACAAACACATACTAACACACAAACACACATGCACACACACAAACACACAAATACACAAACCCACACACACCCACAAACACACACACACAAACACACACACATACACACACACACCCACACGTACACACACACATTATAACACACGCACAAACACACACGCACTCACACACACCTCACACACACACACCCACACACACACACACCCACATACACAAACACACACACAAACACACGCACACACACACACATACATTCTCCACCTCTTGATTCCTACCAATTAGTCGCCTCTTAAGACAGGGAGGGACTTGTTGCATCAGACGTATTGTTCTCTCCGCGAGCCGAACGGAGACACACACACCCACACACACACACACGCACACAAACACACATGCACAAACACACAAACACATCCACACACACACAGACGCACACAAACACACATGGACACACACTCACACACAAACACACATGCACACACACACAAACTCACACACACAAAAACACACACACATACAAACACACACACACACATACACACACACACCCACACGTACACACACACGCACAAACACACTATAACACACGCACACACACACGCACTCACACACAGCTCACACACACACACACACACCGACACACACACACACACACGCACACAAACACACATGCACAAACACACAAACACTCCCACACACCCAAACACACACACACACAAACACACACACACACACAAACACACACCCACGCACACACAAACACACTCACACACACACACCTACGCACACTTACACACACAAACACGCACACACACGCACACAAACGCATACACACACACAACATACGTACACGCCCTCACACACACCATGCACACGCGCACACACACGCAAAGACACACGCCCATACACATACGCACACACACACACTACACACACAACACACACACTTACACACACACTGTAACACACGCATACACACACACACGCACTCACACACACAAACATACACACACACACACAAACACCCACATACCCACACGAACACACACACACACGCAAATACACACGCGCACACACACGCACACACACGCCCACACACACGCCCACACACACACGCACACGCACTAACACACAGGCACACACACAAAATCTACAAGCACACGCCCTAACGCACACCAACGCACACACACACGCACACACACACCTACGCACACTCACACACACACGAACACACTACACACACACACACACACACAAACACACCCACACACACACACGAACACAAACATACTTGCACGCACCTACACACGCACAAAACACGCACACACCCACGTTCACACACACGCTCACTCACACACACACGCACACACACACACGCACACACTCACACACATCCACACACACACACACACGAACACATACACACACACGAACACACACACACTAACACACACACACACAAACACACATAAACACACTCACACCCACACACTCGCACCCACACACGAACACACACACACTTACATATAAACACACACTAACACAAACAAACACACACATACACACACACCCACACGTACACACACACGCACACACACAAATACACACTCTAACTCTCCATTCCTACCCATAAGTCGCCTCTTACGACAGGAAGGGCCTTTTTGCCTCCGCCGTATTCTTATAGCCGCGGGTCGCCCGGAGACACACACACACACACACACACAAACACAAACGAACACACACGCACACACACCACACACAAACACATACTAACACACAAACACACATGCACACACACAAACACACAAATACACAAACCCACACACACCCACAAACACACACACACAAACACACACACATACACACACACACCCACACGTACACACACACGCACACACACACACATTATAACACACGCACAAACACACACGCACTCACACACACCTCACACACACACACCCACATACACAAACACACACACAAACACACGCACACACACACACATACACACACACATAAACACACATGTACACACTCACACACCCACACGCACAGACACACGCACACTCACGCACAAACAAACACGCACACACACACGCACAAACACGCACGCACACACTAACACACACAAACGCCCACACACACCCGCACACTCGCTAGCACACACCCACGCACACACACGCACAAACACCCACGCACACAAACACACATGCACACATACACACACGCACACACCCACACGCACAAACACACGCACACACACGCACAAACACACACACACACACACAACACACACGCACACGCACTAACACACACACAGGCACGCACACTCACACGCACACTCACACGCATACACACACGCACATACACACAACACACACACACACGCACTAACACACACATGCACACACACACACACACAAACACACACACATACACATACAAACACATACACACCCACAAGTACACACACACGCACACACTTATAAACTCTCCACATCTCGATTCCTACCCAATAGTCACCTCTTACGACAGGGTGGGCCTTCAGCAGGACACACACCCAGGCATACACTCACATACCCGCACACACACATACGCACACACACAAACCACACACACACACACCCACATACACACAGACGCACACAAACAAACATGCACACACAGCCACACACAAACACACATGCACAAACACACAAACTCACACACACAAAAACAAACACACACACAAACACACACACACATACACACACACCCACACGTACACACACACGCACACAAACATACATGCACGCACCTACACACGCACATAAACACGCACACACACACGTTCACACACACGCTCACTCACACACACACGCACACACACACGCACACACACACTCCACACACATACACCCACACACACACGCACACACACACAACACACACGCACTAACACACAACCACGCACACACACACGCACTCACACACACCCACGCAAACACAACACCCTAGCACACAGATAACACACAGTCACGGGCACACACACGCACACACACACACGCCTACACACCACACACAAACACATACTAACACACAAACACACATGCACACACACAAACACACAAACACACACACATACACACACACCCACACGTATACACACACGCACACACACACACTATAACACACGCACACACACACACACACGCACACAAACACACATACATACACAAACACACACACACACACAAACACACACACAAACACACACAAACAAACACACGCACACACACATACATTCTCCACCTCTTGATTCCTACCAATTAGTCGCCTCTTAAGACAGGCAGGGACTTGTTGCCTCAGCCGTATTGTTCTCTCCGCGAGCCAAACGGAGACACACACATACACCTACACACACACACACACACACGCACAAAACACACATGCACAAACACACAAACACACCCACACACACACAGACGCACAAAAAACAAACATGCACACACACCCACACACAAACACACATGCACACACACAAAATCACACACACTGTAATAAATAATCTTCACTTATCGTCTCGTACGGTAGATTTATTTAAAGCACACTAGATACTCATGATTTTGTTTATTAGTTATCTAAGTACAATATTAAATAGTACTCAGTTGACGTTGACTAACTTAGACCGTTCTCTTGATTCTTCATTCTTAACTATATTGATAATAATAATACCAATGATCCTGTGATTTCCAGCTATTTAACACACGTTAGTTTGTTATCATAATACGTTTGTTATTTGTTGATTGATACACGTTATTTAATAATCTTTCGACTACATTGCAAATTTCACTAGGTCAGAGTGTGTCCTCGTTACAACGATATTTTCAATGTTGTAAACAAATAATATATTTTGCAAATGTGTGTCACAGTATTAAAAAGATTACTTAAATCTGATGCTTAATTAAATACCGTTACATCCCTATCCCTCAGAAGAAAAATTTTCTGAGTGCTGTTCGTTTTCAATCAATTACATGAACTGTTTTTACTCTTCCCTTCCGAAAGAAGAAAATTTTTCGTGTCATCATCAACTGATTACTGTACATATATACATTATTTACATTCAGTATTTACATATACATATTTATAGAATTATATACAAATTTTTGGTACATATTTCCTTGTATCTAAAAAATTTAGTAACCTAACCTAACCTAACCTCAGCATATTATAAGGTTACCCAAATTGTTCCCTTATAATATGCTATCTGGTATCCTTCATTATGCCTTACTGGTATATTAATTTAATATTTTACGTACGTTTTTTCTTACCTTACGTTAAATCATTTAGATTATAATACCTTATATTACCACCTATTATGTGGTTGATTACATATTATATCTTACCCCCTATTATGTGCACATAATATTTACAATAACCTTTACATATTTTAAATAATAAATAAAAATTTATAATAATAAAATCTTATATTAATTCTTGTATTAATTCTTGCATTAATTCTTGCATTAATTCTTGCATTAATTCTTGCATTAATTCTTGCATTAATTCTTGCATTAATTCTTGGATTAATTCTTGCATTAGTTCTTGGTACCAAGTAATAGTTCTGTTTTCACTGTTCATATACACTATTAATAACTTTGACATTTCACAATAAAGTTTTGTCGTTTTATTCATTTATTTATTTATCCCTATTTCTTTTGTCTAACTACTACTATACAGTCTAACATTTTTCTTTTTGTTATACACATTTTAAATATATATATTGTACGAACGTAAAATTATATTTACACATTATATTCATTTAAATATATTTTTATATATTATTTGCATTCAAAAGTACATGTATATATTACGAGTATATTCATTGACTCTAATTGTAGCAAAGTATTGTTTCCTTAATTATTCTAGCTATAAACTCTGTGCCTTGGTCTGCTATTATTTTTCTGGGTACTCCATACCTCAAGATAAATTTTTCTACCAATGATTTGGCTACTGTTTTGGTTTATTTTATTTCCTAATACATATTCTTCTACGTAGTTGCTTAATTCGCATTGTACGTCAATATATCTGTTTCCATTTTCATCCATGTACATTTTCATGGGTTCCTTGTTTATGATTTAGTGCTTATGCCTTTGGCAGTCGTCGCATCTCTTCACATTTCACATATTTCTCAACATTTCTTCGTAATTCGTTCCAGAAATAGTATTAACTTATATTTCTGTATTTAATATATCCTATTTATTCTTCCATATCCTTCCTCTAACATGTGGAAGTCATTAATTATAACTCTTCTTGATCTGCTTATCTTGTACTATATTATGTATTGATTGTATTATGTTTATCTTGTACTATACAAGCTTTTATACTTTCCTTAAAAAAAATTATTATTTTTCTCTTCGTATTTTATTAAGATTTGGTTAATTCTTTTTTCATCTCGTTTTATTCTCATTTCATTATTATCATTTTCTTTATAATCTTCTGCACTCACATTTGTGAGCCAAAATCTCACCAAGTCTCTCCGAGGGTCTTAATATTTCCTCTTGCATCGTAAATAAAATTTTAAATATACGGATCTTAATATTAAAATATTTAACCTGGTCAGTTATATTTTAATTATTTCAAGTTTATGGACATGCTTACTACGTACATTCCAACTATATCAAATATCATACTATTAACCTAATGTCATTATGTAATGTTTTTATAACTAATACTGTGTTTGCTTTCGTAATGAAATTATTATAGTTATGCTTTTTTTTGTTTATTGTTTGGTTTCTCGTCTTTTACAAACTAACTTTTGCTTGTACATATGGGTCTTTTTCTAAATAAAAACATATTCTGCATTTTTCTATGGGCCTTTTTCTTCAAATATTAATGGTTTTTACTATGCTTAATAGTTGTTCGACTCTTTTTTTACTCTTTGCTTTGTTTCTTCCATATAAAATATATAAAAATTTTTCCTGGTTTTGTATCTTCGGAATAAAACTTCTAATTTATATTTCTCGATTATTTACATTTATGATTCGTATAGGTAACATAATTTTAATCGGTTTATCTATTAATCCTACTGTAAATTCCTTCTCAACTTTTGGTTTTTTTTTATTACTGTAACTGTTTCTCCTATTTTTCAGTTCGATCTCGAAATTAATTTCTCCAAATATGTAATAATACTGACATATACTTTTCAAAATAATCTGTTCATCATTTTTCGCCTTTGTGCGTACTTAATTTACTCAACATCTTTTTTCTCTTGCATATAAATACAATAATCGTAGGAAATCGTCTTTCATTGTGACAAACTTCCTTTTCAATAATTTTTCCATTTACTTCATTAAAAAAAAATTATTATTCAAAATTCGTTTCGCAGTTTTAATCCATTCTGTAGTTACTGTATTGTCGTGCTGGAGCCGTAGGACTCTCAGCGGGTTGGGATTCAAGTACCACCCTAGCTTATCCTCTTAGCAGCCTCCTACTCGACGTAGGTTTCAACCATTAAGGTCGAACCATATGCAGTTTGCCTATATTTCTGTCAAAAATCTACTTCTGTCACTGTATTCGTATTCGCATGCGGTGCGTAATATGCTATTGCTATGCCTCTATTTCTGTGGCATCTTACCTGTGTCCATTGATTATTCTTTGTTCTTCGTTGTGATTGCCAATCTCCTCTGTTTCTATTACGATATATCCTCGTATTATGTCTTTCATATTCACTTATATTTCTATAATTTTTGTTTCTATATTGTTTTCTTTCTTCGAATTTATTTTTATAATATGCATATATTGTATTCTTACTTTCTTTTCTCATATCAAAATCGTATTTGTTCCTGTAATTTAACACTCTTCCTTGTGTGCTATCTTCCGTCTCATCAATCGATAAAAATTTGGACATTATCTCTTGTGTGGTTGAAAAGTTACATGCCTCCAAAATGAATTTAGCTTTTTCTGTGTTGACGTTGCGTTTCATTGTAGCTACTACTGCCTCTGTTGTGTATTTTCTCGCTAGTTCCAATGACATTCCTTCCGCTACGTATGCAACTTTTAGCTGTTCCGCTAATTCTTCAACTTCAGATGCATAGACGTCTGCATCTTTATGTCCTTGTCTTTTCTTCGCCAATTTAGCTATTACCGTCTTTGGACTGTCGCCTCTCAGTTCTCTTTTCAGTACCTCTGCTATTCTTGCGATTGTATCCTCTGTAGTTATAATGTTTCTGGCCTTATTGGTTAATCTTGTCTTTATTAATGTTGTCGCTGTCTCCTCCTGTCCTATCGCTATTTTCTCAAGGAGTTCTAGTGCATCTAAAAATGACTGCAGTTTGCCTGCTTTTCCATCAAACTCGCTGGGTAACACCTTGCTTGCGATATTTAAAAATTCGTTGATTGTAAGAGCCATACTTATTTCTTGCTCTGTGTCGCTATGTTCTTCCTTCTTTATAGGTTGTTGTTTCTTTGTCACAGGTAGAGAAACTGGTTTAAAATCATTTACATTTTGAGTATATTCTTTATCCGAAATTTCCATAATGTTATTATCATTTAAAACTTTTCTATCTCCAGTGAGTCCTTGTATTTGCAATGATTCGGCCGTTTCAATGAAGGTATTTAAATCTTCTTGTCTAATTTGTACTTCTCCATGGTATATAAATTGTAACAAGTCTCTTAGTGCTTCGTAAGTCACGTTTGTCAAAATTACTATAGGATGTTGACAGGGATTTGACATAAAAATTTCTTTAAAATATGGGCTACAAACCGAAAGAACCATTTTATGCGCTTTTATGCATTTTCCTTGTGCTGAAAGCGTTACGTCTACAAAATCTTGACTCTTCCATAATGAATTTATTCCTGAACTCATATTTTCGTGGAAATTGTTCCAACATAATGAAAATTTTTCTGACGCCATGGTCAATTGTCTTTAAAAGTTCTTTTAAATTCGTTTTTCTTCCTTATAAATGTAACAATAATTCTAAATATCCTAATTTATTGTAGCTAAATAGTAAAATAAAAAGTCATATCCGATTTCTTCGTCTATATTAATTGAAGAATTTGTCATTTAAGCAAATTCATGTCGTAATTTAATATTTTCCGACTTAGTCACAGTATATTTTCATGGTCAAATATAAATATTGTTAAAACTATACCTTAAGCAAATAAAATTATATGTCACATATTTGTTTCATTAAAAAATAGAAATAAAAATAAATAGAATTTGATATATAAACAGTTATTTAGCGATAATTTAAAAATAAATTATATTCTGTACTTTTAAAAGCCATAAAAATTGTGTACTCAACATTCTGAATTTGAATTAGTTAAATTCTTATATTCAAATACTAAGTAATCTTTCTATCTGTCAGACTGCATAATTTATATAAATAAGGGATAAAAATAAAATTTACTTACATAATATATTTCACATATTGTTTTTGATAATTCACTTTTGTCCATTCATCCATTTTTCCGATTTATTTTCCATTATCATGCGCTGGGATTCTGTCGCGGGGCTCCTGGCGGGTTTGGTTCAGAATTTGGCGGGAATTTTCTTAAGTGCCGATGCATTTTCTATTTCGAAACTGGTACAGTGGCTTCCATATATCATCCATTATGTAAATTTCCATTTAAATTTCCAGTATGTGGTTGGCATTTTTGATTTGTTTCTGCGAATCAGAAAACTCCTTATTTGAAAGGCAGGATCGCCATGTAATAAATAATCTTCACTTATCGTCTCGTACGGTAGATTTATTTAAAACACACTAGATACTCATGATTTTGTTTATTAGTTATCTAAGTACAATATTAAATAGTACTCAGTTGACGTTGACTAACTTAGACCGTTCTCTTGATTCTTCATTCTTAACTATATTGATAATAATAATACCAATGATCCTGTGATTTCCAGCTATTTAACACACGTTAGTTTGTTATCATAATACGTTTGTTATTTGTTAATTGATACACGTTATTTAATAATCTTTCGACTACATTGCAAATTTCACTAGGTCAGAGTGTGTCCTCGTTACAACGATATTTTCAATGTTGTAAACAAATAATATATTTTGCAAATGTGTGTCACAGTATTAAAAAGATTACTTAAATCTGATGCTTAATTAAATACCGTTACAACACAAAAACACACACACACACAAACACACACACGCATACACACACACCCACACGTACACACACACAAACACACACAAACACACACAAACATACACACACAAACACACACACACACAAACGCACACACACACAGACACAAGCACACGCGCACACACACACGCACTAACACACACATGCACACACACACACAAACACACACACACATACACATACACACACATACACACCCACAAGTACACACACACGCACACACTTGTTAATTCTCCACCTCTCGATTCCTACCCATTAGTCACCTCTTACGACAGGGTGGGCCTTCTTGCCTCCGTCGTATTCTTATCTCCGCGAGCCGAACAGAGACACACACACCAACGCACACACAACATACGCACACGCCCTAACACACACCCAGGCATACGCTCACACACCCGCACACACACATACGAACACACACAAACCACACACACACACACCCACACACACACACACACACAGACGCACACAAACAAACCTGCACAGACACCCACACACAAACACACACACACAAAAACACACACACACGAACAAACACACACACACATACACACACACCCAAACGTACACACAAACATGCCCACACACACACGCACGCCCACACAGACACGCACACTCTCTAACACACACCCATCAACACACATACGCACACACACACACTCCCACACACACACATACACCACACACACACCCACACCCACACACACAAACTCGCACCCACACACGACCACACACACACACACACATACAAACACACATAAACACACTCACACCCACACACTCGCACCCACACACGAACACACACACTCACATACAAGCACACACACACACAAACACAAACACACACACGCACAGGTACTAACACAACCACGCAAACACAACACACTAGCACAAGCATAAACACACACCCACGGGCACACACACGCACACACACACGCCTACACACCACACACAAACACACATGCACACACACACAAACACACACACACACACACAAACCCACACACACCCACAAACACACACAAACACACACAAACACACACACATACACACACACACACCCACACGTACACACACAAGCACATACACACGCACACACACGCGCGCGCACACACATACACAAACACACACACAAACACACACACACACAAAAACACACAAACAAACACACACACAAACACACACCCATGCACACACACTCACACACACACCTACGCACACGCACACACACGCACATTAACACACCACACACACACACTCACACACCCACACACACACACCCACCCATACACACACACGCCAACAAACATACATGCAGGCACATACACACGAATACACACACGCACACACAACACACACGCACTAACACACACCCACGCACACACACGCACAAACACCCACGCACACACACACACACGCACACAAATACACAAGCACACATACACACACGCACACACCCACACGCACAAACACACGCACATACACGCACAAACACACACGCACACACACGCACAAACACGCACGCACACACACAGGCACACACAACACAGACGCACACACACTAACACACACACACACACGCACACACAAACGCATACACACACGCACATACACAGAACACACACACACACACACACGCACACAAACACACATGCACCCACACGCACCAACACTCACGCACACACACACACGCACAAACACACGCGCACACACACACGCACTAACACACACATGCACACACACACACACAAAGACACACACACACACACACATACACAAACACCCACACGTACACACACACGCACACATACTTATACACTCTCCACCTCTCGATTCCTGCCCATTAGTCACCTCTTACGACAGCGTGGGCCTTCTTGCCTCGGTCGTATTCTTATCTCCGCAATACGAACGGAGACACACACACTCACGCACACACAACATACGCACACGCCCTAACACACACCCACACACACACACCACACACACACACGCACACAATCACACATGCGCACACACAAACACACACACACACACACACAAACACACACACACACACATACATTCTCCACGTTCCGGTTCCTACCCATTAGTCGCCTCTTAAGACAGGGAGGCCATTCTTGAATCCGCCGTATTCTTATTTCTGAGAGCCGAAGAGAGACACACACATACACACACACACACACACACAAACACGCACACGCACGCACACAAACGCACACACACACACACACCCATACACACACACGCCAGCAAACATACATGCAGGCACATACACACGCATAGACACACGCACACACAACACACACGCACTAACACACACACGCACACGCACATACGCACATGCACACACGCACACACGCACAAACCCACACGCACACACACACGCACACTCACGCACAAACATACACGCACACACACACACGCACAAACACGCACGCACACACACTAACACACACAAACGCCCACACACTAACACACACCCACGCACACACACGCACAAACACCCACGCACACACACACACACAAACACACATGCACACATACACACACGCACACACCCACACGCACAAACACACGCACATACACGCACAAACACACACGCACACACACACTCACAAACATGCACGCACAGACAAAGGCACACACAACACACACGCA
>NW_027311904.1:475000-477500 GCF_040954645.1 Diabrotica undecimpunctata | reverse complement strand
CCATCACAAACAGGCGCCCGAGCAAAATTAATATCATGCCGACAGATAAGAGAACACGACTCAGAACCTATTTTAAAAATCGCGAGGAAGCGACAGGAACAATCCCAAAAGAAAGAATGTCCAAGGGAACAGAATCCGACACACTGACCCAGGAAATTTTGGGCATTCGAAGACAATTACAGGAGTTAGCAATAACGAAACAAATGGGGCAACCAGAATTGCTAAATCAAGTACGAAAGTGGAACACACACTTCGACAAGAAACATTCGGATACAATAGAATTCTTAGAGAGGAT
Organism: Diabrotica undecimpunctata; assembly: GCF_040954645.1. Classification (NCBI taxonomy): domain Eukaryota; kingdom Metazoa; phylum Arthropoda; class Insecta; order Coleoptera; family Chrysomelidae; genus Diabrotica; species Diabrotica undecimpunctata. Next base: position 477,205 of record NW_027311904.1, on the reverse strand, counting down.
AGACGAATTAAGCTTGGCCTACGAGATCGATAAACAAGATCTGCTAAAAGCATTACCAGAATTATTAGGAGACCACGCTTTGTTATGGTACAGAAACAATATCAAAAATTGGAAGTCATGGACAGATTTCAGCGAAGATTTTAAAAAAGCTTTCTATCCCAGGGGATATTTGCTACAACTAGAAGAGCAAATCCGAAACAGAAAACAGAGACAAAATGAACCAGTAGATAGATATATCACGGAAATTCAAACATTAATCAGACGAGAAGGATCTTTTTCCAGAAACCAAGAACTTGAAAGGATATACAAAAATTTGTTACCAGAATATAAGCTTTATGCTCGCCGCCGGGATTTCGGAAACTTAGCCGAATTACAAGATTTAGCCCAAGAATACGAAGCTGTAGAAGACGAAAAGACCCGCGCAAATCAGATTTGCCGTGGAAACTGGAGACGCACGGACCAAGCAGAGTACGATGCGAAAACGGCATGCTTTAGATGCAAGATGCCAGGTCACAGCCGTAAAAATTGCAAAAACCCATGGAAAGAGTTTTGTTCGCGTTGCGGCAGAGAAGGGGTTTACAGCAGCGACTGCTGTTTCAGGCGTCAGGGAAACGAATTACAGACTGGAGAAACAAGGAGTCGTCCCAGTCTGTAAAACAAGATTCGGCTCCATTTGTTTTCGCCGTTACACAGCCAGCAAACAATGACATTCGACTGTTCGCATCACTGAAAATAGGGCAAAGAACATACAGAGCGCTCATCGATACAGGAACTACTAAAAATTACGTCGGGGATAGAATAGCTCAGATATACAAGGACTCTCTAGATAGCTACAGCGGGAGAACAAGACTAGCAAATGGAGCGTCAATTGAGCTTAACCAGAAGTTGACAATTGAATGCGAGATCGATAAGTTACAAACCCGACAAACATTCATAGTAATGCCAGGGTTGACGGAAGATGCATTAATAGGAGTGGAATTCCTCAGGAACCATTCTATCGAACTTAAATTCGATAAACATACGACCAAACAATACATACAACATAAAGAAGAGACATGTAACACTTTAAAAGACTCCACTCAAAATACGGAGTTAGAAAGGTTCCTAAGAAACGAACTAAGGGAGTTTAAGAACATAACAGGACCCACCAACTTAATAAGACACGAAATAAAATTGAAGAAAAAGTGCGATCCAGTCAAGCAGCCTTATAGGCGGCACAATCCCGCAATGCTACAGATCATCAACCAAGAAGTGGACAAGTTATTAAAAGAAGGAACCATCGAACCCTCCACAAGTGGTTGGAGTTCACCGATTGTACTAGTTAGGAAAAAGGATAACTCGTACAGATTTTGCATTGACTTTAGAAAAGTCAACGAACTATCAGATAAGGACGCATATCCGTTACCCAGAATATCGGAAATTCTGGATAGACTTAAGGAAGCAAATTTTATATCGACCCTCGATTTGAAACAGGGATATTTTCAAATACCCCTAGAAGAAACAAGCCGCCCAGTGACAGCATTCAGCGTACCCGGAAAAGGCCATTTTCAGTTCAAAACCACCCCATTCGGACTGCATTCCGCAGGAGCCACTTTCCAACGCCTACTGGATAAGGTAATACCTCCCGATATGGAATTCGCGTTTGCCTACTTGGATGATATCGTAGTAATATCTAAAACGCTCTAAGAGCATTTAAATCACCTACATGAAGTTTTCCGAAGACTGAAAGAAGCCAGATTACAGCTGAACTTCGAGAAATGCACGTTTTGCCAGTCAGAACTCAGATACTTAGGACATGTGGTTGGAGCAGAAGGAATAAAAACTGACCCGGAGAAAACCAACGCTATAACTGGACTTACAGCACCGAGAAATGTGCGTCAACTCCGCCGGTTCCTAGGAGTAACATCATGGTACCGCCGATTCATAGAGAACTATTCGACAATAGCAGGACCGCTAAACATGCTTCTGAAGAAGAAGATAAGATGGAAATGGACCGATAAGCAGGAAAACGCGTTTGAAGAGCTAAAATCAAAACTTACATCGGCCCCAGTATTAGCATGCCCCGATTTTTCAAAAACATTTTACCTGCAAACAGATGCGTCGAACTGTGGACTTGGAGTTGCACTAACACAGAAATACGACGGCCAGGATAAAGTAATTGCATATGCTAGTCGAACCCTCACACCAGCCGAGACAAAATATTCC
>NW_027311904.1:452500-470000 GCF_040954645.1 Diabrotica undecimpunctata | reverse complement strand
AAACACACACACACACACAAACACACACACACATACACACACACCCACACGTACACACACACGCACACTCACACCCACAGACACGCACCCACACACTCACATACAAACACACACACACAAACACAAACACGCACACACACACACACACGCACAAGTACTAACGCACAGGTATTCCTACCAATTAGTCGCAACACACACACACACATGCACACAAACACATATGCACACACACACTTAAAGACACACACACAAACACACACACACACATAAACACACACACAAACAAACACCCACACAAACACACACACACAAAAACACACACCCACGCACACACACTCACACACACACCTACGCACACGCACGCACACACACACGCACACACTACACACACACACACACACCCACACACACACGAACATGAACATACATGCAGGCACATACACAAGCATACACACGCGCACACACAACACACACGCAATAACACGCACACGCACACACGCACGCACACACACACATCACCCACACATACTTACACACACACACACGCACACACACACACGCACAAACACACTTGAACGCCCACACACACCCGCACACGCACTAGCACACACCCACGCACACACACGCACAAACACTCACGCACACACACACACGCACACAAACACACATGCACACATACACACAGGTACACACAACACACACGCACACGCACTAACACACACACACGCACGCACACTCACACGCATACACACACGCACATACACACAACACGCACACACACACAAGCACACAAACACACATAAACACACGCACCAATACACACGCACAAACACACGCACAAACACACGCACACACACACGCACTAGCACACACATGCACACACACACACACAAATACACACACATACACATACACACACATACACACCCACAAGTACACACACAGGCAACACATATAAACTCTCCACATCTCGATTCCTACCCAATAGTCACCTCTTACGACAGGGTGGGCCTTCTTGCCTCCGTCGTATTCTTATCTCCGCGAGCCGAACGGAGACACACACACCCACGCACACACAACATACGCACACGCCCTAACACACACCCAGGCATACGCTCACATACCCGCACACACACATATACACACCCACAAACCACACACACACACCCACACACACACACACAGACGCACACAAACAAACATGCACACACACCCACACACAAACACACATGCACACACACACAAACTCACACACACAAAAACAAACACACACAAACACACACACACATACACACACACCCACACGTACACACACACGCACACAAACATACATGCACGCACCTACACACGCACATAAACACGCACACACACACGTTCACACACACGCTCACTCACACACACACACACGCACACACACATACGCACACACACACACTTCACACACATACACCCACACACACACACACACACAACACACACGCACTAACACACAACCACGCACACACACACGCACTAACACACACCCACGCAAACACAACACCCTAGCACACACATAACACACAGTCACGGACACACACACGCACATACACACGCCTACACACCACACACAAACACCTACTAACATACAAACACACATGCACACACACAAACACACAAACACACAAACCCACACACACCCACAAACACACACACACAAACACACACACATACACACATACCCACACGTACACACACACGCACACACACACACTATAACACACGCACAAACACACACGCACTCACACACACCTCACAACACACACACACACAGCCACACACACACACACGCACACAAACACACATGCACACACAAACACACACACACACACAAACACACACACAAACACACACAAACAAACACACGCACACACACATACATGCTCCACCTCTTGATTCCTACCAATTAGTCGCCTCTTAAGACAGGGAGGGACTTGTTGCCTCAGCCGTATTGTTCTCTCCGCGAGCCGAACGGAGACACACACATACACCCACACACACACACACCAAACACAAACACACATGCACACACACCACACGTACACACACACGCACACACACAAACACACACACACACAGACACAAGCACACACACAAACAGACACACATACACATACACACACAGACACACACACCCACAAGTACGCACACACGCACACATACTTATACACTCTCCACCTCTCGATTCCTACCCATTAGTCACCTCTTACGACAGGGTGGGCCTTCTTGCCTCGATCGTATTCTTATCTCCGCGAACCGAACGGAGACACACACACCCACACACACAACATACGCACACGCCCTAACACACACCCACTCACACAAACACGCACACACACACACACACGATCACACATACACACGCACGCCTACACACACACGCACACGCACTAACACACACCCACCCAAACACAACACACTAGCACACACCCACGGACACACACACAACATACGCACACGCCCTCACACACACCACGCACACGCGCACACACACACAAAGACACACGCACATACACACACGCACACACACACGACACACACACAACACACACACACACACTTACACACACACACACACACACACTGTAACACACGCATACACACACACGCACTCACACACACAATCATACACACACAAACATACACCCACACACACGCACAAACACACACACACACAAACACAAACACACACAAACACACACACACCAACACACACACACACAAACACAAACCCACGCAACCACACACACCCACACACACACACACGCACACAAACATACATGCAGGCACATACACACGCACACACACACGCACACACTCAAGTTCACACCCCACCTCTCGATTCCTATTCATTAGTCGCCTCTTACGACAGGAAGGGCCTTCTTGCCTTTGCCGTATTCTTATCTCCGCGAGTCGAACGGAGACACACACATACACAAACACACACACCTACACACACACACACGCACACACCACTCGCCCACACACACACGCTCACACAAACACGCACACACACGCACACAAACGCACACACACACACAAGTACCCACATACCCAAACGAACACACACACACGTAAACACACACGCGCACACACAAGCACACACACGCCCACACACACACGCACACGCACTAACACACACGCACGCACACAAAATCTACAAGCACACGCCCTAACGCACACCAACGCACACACACACGCACACACACACCTACGCACACTCACACACACACGCACACACCACACACACCACACACCCACACCACACACACACACACACACAAACACACCCGCACACACACACGCACACAAACATACATGCACGCACCTACACACGCACACAAACACGCACACACACACGTTCACACAAACGCTCACTCACACGAACACGCACACACACACACGCACACACTCACACACATCCACACACACACAATCAAACACACGAACACATACACACACGAACACACACACACACTAACACACACACACACACACACACATAAACACACTCACACCCACACACTCGCACCAAACACGAACACACACACACACACATACAAACACACACACACACACACACACAAACAAACACACACACATACACACACACCCACACGTACACACACACGCACACACACAAATACACACTCTACCTTTCGATTCCTACCCATAAGTCGCCTCTTACGACAAGAAGGGCCTTTTTGCCTCCGCCGTATTCTTATAGCCGCGGGTCGCCCGATGACATACACACACACACAAACACAAACGAACACACACGCACACACATACAAGCACAGACACTAACACACCCACACACACGCACACACACACAACACACACGCACACACACACAACACACACGCACTAACTCACAACCACGCACACACACACGCACACGCCTACACACCACCCACAAACACATACTAACACACAAACACACATGTACATACACAAACACACAAACACACAAACCAACACACACCCACAAACACACACACACACACACACACACACACAAACACCCACACGTACACACACACGCACACACACACTATAACACACGCACACACACACGCACTCACACACAGCTCACACACACACACACACACCCACACACACACACACACACGCACACACGCACACAAACACACATGCACAAACACACAAACACACCCACACACACACACACAAACACACACACACACACACACACACACACACAAATACACACACACAAACACACACACACAAACACACACCCACGCACACACAAACACACTCACACACACACACCTACGCACACTTACACACACAAACACGCACACACACGCACACAAACGCATACACACACACAACATACGCACACGCCCTCACACACACCATGCACACGCGCACACACACGCAAAGACACACGCCTATACACATACGCACACACACACACTACACACACAACACACACACTTACACACACACTGTAACACAAGCATACAAACACACACGCACTCACACACACAAACATACACACACACACACACACAAACACCCTCATACCCACACGAACACACACACACACGCAAACACACACGCTCACACACACGCCCACACACGCCCACACACACGCCCACACACACACGCACACGCACTAACACACACGCACGCACACAAAATCTACAAGCACACGCCCTAACGCACACCAACGCACACACACACGCACACATACACCTACGCACACTCACACACACACGAACACACCACACACACACACACACACAAACACACCCACACACACACACACGAACACAAACATACATGCACGCACCTACACACGCACACAAACACGCACACACACACGTTCACACACACGCTCACTCACACACACACGCACACACACACACGCACACACTCACACACATCCACACACACACACACGAACACATACATACACACGAACACACACACACTAACACACACACACAAACACACATAAACACACTCACACCCACACACTCACACCCACACACGAACACACAAACACACATATAAACACACACTAACACAAACAAACACACACATACACACACACCCACCCATACACACACACGCACACACACAAATACACACTCTAACTCTCGATTCCTACCCATAAGTCGCCTCTTACGACAGGAAGGGCCTTTTTGCCTCCGCCGTATTCTTATAGCCGCGGGTCGCCCGGAGACACACACACAAACACACACACACACACAAACACAAACGAACACACACGCACACACACACGCACAGACACTAACACACCCACGCACACACACACGCACACACACCACACACAAACACATACTAACACACAAACACACATGCACACACACAAACACACAAATACACAAACCCACACACACCCACAAACACACACACAAACACACACACATACACACACACACCCACACGTACACACACACGCACACACACACACATTATAACACACGCACAAACACACACGCACTCACACACACCTCACACACACACACGCCCACACACACACACACCCACACACACACCCACACACACAAACACACACACAAACACACGCACACACACACACACATACATTCTCCACCTCTTGATTCCTACCAATTAGTCGCCTCTTAAGACAGGGAGGGACTTCTTGCATCAGACGTTTTGTTCTCTCCGCGAGCCGAACGGAGACACACACACACCCACACACACACACACGCACACAAACACACATGCACAAACACACAAACACACCCACACACACACAGACGCACACAAACACACATGGACACACACTCACACACAAACACACATGCACACACACACAAACTCACACACACAAAAACACACACACATACAAACACACACACACACACACACACACCCACACGTACACACACACGCACACTCACACCCACAGACACGCACCCACACACTCACATACAAACACACACGCAAACACAAACACGCACACACACACACGCACAGGTACTAACGCACAGGTATTCCTACCAATTAGTCGCAACACACACACACACACGCACACAAACACACATCTACACATCTAAATACCTTAGTGAACTTCGTACTAATTTGGCAGATAGGGTTTCAAAAGGTGAAGAAAATCTTACCATTAGGTACATTCGTGGCGTACCAAAAATAGTAATCCAGAAAAAAAACTGAATTCCAGGGGTACCTCCCACATTGTGTCTAATGAACTATCAGTATATTATCAGAATGTTAGAGGAATTAGAACTAAGCTTGGTGCTCTTGAAGAAAGTGCTGCTACAACTGACTATGATGTGCTTATATTTACTGAGTCGTGGTTGTGTGATGGTATCAGTAGTGACGAATTGGGACTTTTAGATTTTAATATATATCGAAAGGACCGCTCTCCATTAACTAGTGTTAAAGTAATTGGAGGGGGTGTCCTTATTGCAGTTAAAAAATGTTACTCATCGAGGTCTATTCTATTACCACATGCTCACTTGGAGGAACTGTTTGTCGAAGTTTGCACTCTGAATCAATGCTATATACTTGGTACAGTTTATCTTCCGCCTAATTCAGCCTTAATATGCTATGAGAATCATTGTATTAGTGTAGAATCTGTCTGTAGCAATTTTCCTGAACACAAGTTCATTCTAACAGGAGACTACAATCTGCCAAACAGCGAATGGTACCATGATGAAAGAGGTGTCTTTAGTAATAATAGTAACACTGCTACTGATACTTTAGTTGATACTTTTGCATTTCATAACCTATTTCAGCTCAATCAAATCACAAATTGCAACGGAGTTTTACTTGACCTAGTTTTTGCAAATGATAATGAAAATGTAACAGTTGAAATTGCTAACGATTACTTATTGCCTTGTGATCGTTATCATCCTGCGTTATCAATTTCTTTAGCTATAAAAGATAATATGCCCGAGCTTCAATATGATAGTTTTGCCTTCAATTTTAGGAGAGGAGACTATGTTGCTCTTAATATGTATCTTGCTAGTATCTCCTGGGAGAACGTTTTAGGTATTTGCAGAGATATTAACGAAGCCACGGAACTGTTCTACTCCATATTGCAGTTTGGTGTCAATTGTTCAATACCACGTATAAGATTAAAAAATCCCAAATTTCCTCGTTGGATGACTAATGACCTAAAATCATTAATATTTAGGAAAAAAATTGCTCACAAGATATATAAACAAACAAATTCTTGGGACGATTATCTACTTTTCTCTTCCTTGAGAACCAAATGCAAAGAACTAAGCAGGTCATGTCATGAAATTTATATAAGTCAAACTGAATCTAGAATTAGTTCAAACGTAAAGCACTTTTGGAATTTTGTTAACAGCAAACGCAAAAATAATGGTATACCAAACACAATGTTTTTTGGAAACACAATGCTTAATAATGGTGCGGATATCGTTAATAGCTTTGCGCAATGCTTTCAAAATATTTACAGAGCAAATGATGATGATTTAATACAGCCCATCTTAGAGTATGAGAAAACAGTGAGTCTAAATTCTTGTAATGTATCTATTGAAATCATATTTGAAAAATTAGCCAATTTGGACATTTATAAGGGCTCAGGGCCAGATGGAATTCCACCCATACTATTAAAAAAATGTAGATGTACTTTAACCCATCCCTTGTATTTTCTGTTTTCTCATTCACTTGATTCAGGTATTTGTCCAAGTTTGTGGAAATCTAGTTTTATTGTTCCTATTCATAAATCAGGTGACAGGAGTAACATAGCTAACTACAGACCAATAAGCATTCTTTCTTCTATTCCTAAAATACTAGAGAGTATAATATGTGACTCTATTAAAACACCTTTATGCAATGTACTAATTGAAAGCAACATGGTTTTCTTTCAGGTAGATCAACTTCGACAAATCTTTTACTTTTCACGCAATACATATCTGATGCTTTGGAAAGGAGACTACAGGTGGATGCTATTTATACAGATTTCTCCAAAGCATTTGACACTGTGAATCATAAATTGTTGTGTAACAAGCTTAAAACTATTGGATTTACAGGCAATCTGTATAACTGGTTATGTAGTTACCTAACTAGCAGAATACAACTTGTTAAAATTAAACACTTTCAATCTAGTGAGATCTCCGTAACATCTGGTGTTCCACAAGGAAGCCACTTAGGGCCTTTCCTTTTTAATATATTTGTTAATGACATTAAATCTCAAATTAACTCTAAATTTTTGCTATTTGCTGATGATTTAAAAATCTATAGAATTGTCGAAGATGTCTCAGATTGTGAAAAACTCCAAATTGATATTAACAAAATTATGGCATGGTGCAATTGGAACCAAATGAGCATTAATGTTGGAAAATGTCACTTTATTAGTTTCTGTAGAAGAATTAACAACCTCTCTTATAATTACAAATTAGCTGAAGAACCACTGAAGGCTGTCTCAACTGTAAGAGATCTAGGTGTTCAATTAGATTCCAAACTAAATTTTGGCGCTCATTTTGATTATGTGAATAACCAGGCATTTAAAATGTTAGGCTTCATTATTAGAACCTCTAGATGTTTGCATAACATTAATTCCATCAGACTGATTTACATTTCCCTAGTAAGATCTGTTCTTGAGTATTGCTCAGTCGTTTGGTCACCCACTTATGAAGTCCATATAGCCAAGCTTGAAAAAGTCCAAAATAAATTCATTAGGTACTTAAGTTTTAAATTACACAAACCTTTAAGCGACCATTCCTACTCAGAAATTAGAAATACATTAAACCTTCCTAGGCTATCTTCCAGACGGATATATGCTGATGTTTTGTTTCTTCATAAACTACTGAATTCAAAAATTAATTGCAATGATCTACTGTCTCTAATCGACTTTAATGTTCCCTCTAGAGTTACTAGAACATCTCATAATTTTGCAATTAAATTTCATCGCTCTAATTTTGGTAGGCATTCTCCACTGAGTAGAATCATTCTAAATGGAAATAGAATAGACTTTGATTTGTTGCTGTGCGCTTCGGAAAATGTCTGTAGAATGTGTTTAAAAAAAATTTTGTAATTTTATGTAATTTGTATTTGCTATGTGCTTTATATAGTTTTAATATTCGTTTTTTTTTCTATATGGCTGCATCGCCAATTATTTTCATACATATTTGCTATATCTTTGTAATTATTGTATCACTAGATAATACTTGTAATACTTTGTGTATATATTGAATTGGGTGGTATCCCGTTAATAAATAAATAAATAAAAAAAAATCTACAAACACACCACACACACACAGACGCACACAAACACACATGGACACACACCCACACACAAACACACATGCACACACACACAAACTCACACACACAAAAACACACACACGTACAAAAACACACACACACTTACACACACACACCCACACGTACACACACACGCACACTCACACCCACAGACAAGCACCCACACACTCACATACAAACACACACGCAAACACAAACACACACACACACACACACACACAAACACACACACAAACAAACACCCACACAAACACACACACACACACACAAACACACACCCACGCACACACACTCACACACACACCTACGCACACGCACACACACACGCACACACCACCCACACACACACACACACACACCCACACACACCCCCACACACACACGCACACACACACCCACACACACCCACACGCACACGCACACGAACATACATGCAGGCACATTCACAAGCATACACACGCGCACACACAACACACACGCACTAACACACACACGCACACGCACACACGCACGCACACACACACCACACACACATACTTACACACACACACACGCACACTCACGCACAAACACACACGCACACACACACGCACAAACACGCACGCACACACTAACACACACGATCGCCCGCACACGCACTAGCACACACCCACGCACACACACGCACAAACACCCACGCACACACACACACACGCACACAAACACACATGCACACATACACACACGCACACACCCACACGCACAAACACACCCACACACACGCACAAACACACACGCACACAAACACACAGGCACACACAACACACACGCACACGCACTAACAAACACACACAGGCACGCACACTCACACGCATACACACACGCACATACACACAACACACACACACACACACACGCACACAAACACACATGCACACACACGCACCAACACTTACGCACACACACACGCACAAACACACGCGCACACACACACGCCTACACATACACACGCACGTCTACACACACACGCACTAACACACACCCACGCAAACACATCACACTAGCACACACCCACGGACACACACACGCACACGCACACGCCCACACACACACACCACACACACACACGCACACAATCACACATGCACACACACAAACACACACACACACACAAACTCACACACACACACACACACACTTACAAGTACACACACCCACACGCACGCACACAAATACACACTCTACCTCTCGATTCCTAACCATTAGTCGCCTCTTACGACAGGAAGAGCCTTCTTGCCTCCACACACACACGCACAAACACACTCGAACACAGGTACTATCACACGCACGCAAACACAACACACTAGCACAAGCATAAACACACACCCACGGGCACACACACGCACGCACACACGCCTACACACCACACACAAACACACATGCACACACACAAACACACACACACACACACAAACCCACACACACCCACAAACACACACAAACACACACAAACACACACACATACACACAGACACCCACACGTAAACACACACGCACATACACACGCACACACACACGCGCGCACACACATACACAAACACACACACAAACACACACACACACACACAAAAACACACACACCTACGCACACGCACACACACGCACATTTACACACCACACACACACACACCCACACACCCACACACACACACCCACCCATACACACACACGCCAACAAACATACATGCAGGCACATACACACGAATACACACACGCACACACAACACACACGCACTAACACACACCCACGCACACACACGCACAAACACCCACGCACACACACACACACACGCACACAAATACACATGCACACATACACACACGCACACACCCACACGCACACGAATACACTCACGCACACACAACACACACGCACTAACACACACCCACGCACATACACGTACAAACACACACGCACACACACACGTACAAACACGCACGCACACACACAGGCACACACAACACAGACGCACACGCACTAACACACACACACGCACACACACACGCATACACACACGCACATACACAGAACACACACACACACGTACACAAACACACAAGCACCAGCACTCACGCACACACACACGCACAAACACACGCGCACACACACACGCACTAACACACACATGCACACACACACACACACACAAAGACACACACACACATACACACACACCCACAGGTACACACACACGCACACACACAATCACACACACACACAAAAACACACACACATGCACACACACACAAACAGACACACATACACATACACACACAGACACACACACCAACAAGTACGCACACACGCACACATACTTATACACTCTCCACCTCTCGATTCCTACCCATTAGTCACCTCTTACGACAGCGTGGGCCTTCTTGCCTCGGTCGTATTCTTATCTCCGCAATACGAACGGAGACACACACACCCACGCACACACAACATACGCACACGCCCTAACACACACCCACACACACACACACCACACACACACACACGCACACAATCACACATGCGCACACACAAACACACACACACACACACACAAACACACACACACACACACACACACACATACATTCTCCACGTTTCGGTTCCTACCCATTAGTCGCCTCTTAAGACAGGGAGGCCATTCTAGAATCCGCCGTATTCTTATTTCTGAGAGCCGAACAGAGACACACACATACACACACACACACACAAACACGCACACACACGCACACAAACGCACACACACACACACAAACACCCACACACCCACACGCACACACACACGCAAACACACACACCCACACACACATACGCACAAGCACTAACACACACTCACGCACACAAAATCTACAAGCACACGCCCTAACTCTAAAAGCACACGCCCTAACGCACACCAACGCACACACGCGCACACACATACACAAACACACACAAACACACACACACACACACAAAAACACACACACAAACATACACACAAACACACACCCACGCACACACACTCACACACACACCTACGCACACGCACACATACGCACATTTACACACCACACACACACACACCCACACACCCACACACACACATCCACCCATACACACACACGCCAACAAACATACATGCAGGCACATACACACGCATACACACACACGCCAACAAACATACATGCAGGCACATACACACGCATAAACACACGCACACACAACACACACGCAATAACACACACCCACGCACACACACGCACAAACACCCACGCACACACACACGCACACAAATACACATGCACACATACACACACGCACACACATAAGTCAAACTGAATCTAGAATTAGTTCAAACGTAAAGCACTTTTGGAATTTTGTTAACAGCAAACGCAAAAATAATGGTATACCAAACACAATGTTTTTTGGAAACACAATGCTTAATAATGGTGCGGATATCGTTAATAGCTTTGCGCAATGCTTTCAAAATATTTACAGAGCAAATGATGATGATTTAATACAGCCCATCTTAGAGTATGAGAAAACAGTGAGTCTAAATTCTTGTAATGTATCTATTGAAATCATATTTGAAAAATTAGCCAATTTGGACATTTATAAGGGCTCAGGGCCAGATGGAATTCCACCCATACTATTAAAAAAATGTAGATGTACTTTAACCCATCCCTTGTATTTTCTGTTTTCTCATTCACTTGATTCAGGTATTTGTCCAAGTTTGTGGAAATCTAGTTTTATTGTTCCTATTCATAAATCAGGTGACAGGAGTAACATAGCTAACTACAGACCAATAAGCATTCTTTCTTCTATTCCTAAAATACTAGAGAGTATAATATGTGACTCTATTAAAACACCTTTATGCAATGTACTAATTGAAGAGCAACATGGTTTTCTTTCAGGTAGATCAACTTCGACAAATCTTTTACTTTTCACGCAATACATATCTGATGCTTTGGAAAGGAGACTACAGGTGGATGCTATTTATACAGATTTCTCCAAAGCATTTGACACTGTGAATCATAAATTGTTGTGTAACAAGCTTAAAACTATTGGATTTACAGTTAATCTGTATAACTGGTTATGTAGTTACCTAACTAGCAGAATACAACTTGTTAAAATTAAACACTTTCAATCTAGTGAGATCTCCGTAACATCTGGTGTTCCACAAGGAAGCCACTTAGGGCCTTTCCTTTTTAATATATTTGTTAATGACATTAAATATCAAATTAACTCTAAATTTTTGCTATTTGCTGATGATTTAAAAATCTATAGAATTGTCGAAGACGTCTCAGATTGTGAAAAACTCCAAATTGATATTAACAAAATTATGGCATGGTGCAATTGGAACCAAATGAGCATTAATGTTGGAAAATGTCACTTTATTAGTTTCTGTAGAAGAATTAACAACCTCTCTTATAATTACAAATTAGCTGAAGAACCACTGAAGGCTGTCTCAACTGTAAGAGATCTAGGTGTTCAATTAGATTCCAAACTAAATTTTTGCGCTCATTTTGATTATGTGAATAACCAGGCATTTAAAATGTTAGGCTTCATTATTAGAACCTCTAGATGTTTGCATAACATTAATTCCATCAGACTGATTTACATTTCCCTAGTAAGATCTGTTCTTGAGTATTGCTCAGTCGTTTGGTCACCCACTTATGAAGTCCATATAGCCAAGCTTGAAAAAGTCCAAAATAAATTCATTAGGTACTTAAGTTTTAAATTACACAAACCTTTAAGCGACCATTCCTACTCAGAAATTAGAAATACATTAAACCTTCCTAGGCTATCTTCCAGACGGATGTATGCTGATGTTTTGTTTCTTCATAAACTACTGAATTCAAAAATTAATTGCAATGATCTACTGTCTCTAATCGACTTTAATGTTCCCTCTAGAGTTACTAGAACATCTCATAATTTTGCAATTAAATTTCATCGCTCTAATTTTGGTAGGCATTCTCCACTGAGTAGAACCATTCTAAATGGAAATAGAATAGACTTTGATTTGTTGCTGTGCGCTTCGGAAAATGTCTGTAGAATGTGTTTAAAAAAATTTTTGTAATTTTATGTGATTTGTATTTGCCATGTGCTTTATATAGTTTTAATATTTGTTTTTTTTCTATATGGCTGTATTGCCAATTCTTTTCATACATATTTGCTATATCTTTGTAATTATTGTATCACTAGATAATACTTGTAATACTTTGTGTATATATTGAATTGGGGGTATCCCGTTAATAAATAAATAAATAAAAAACACCCACACGCACAAACACACGCACATACACGCACAAACACACACGCACACACACGCATAAACACGCACGCACACACACAGGCACACACAACACAGACGCACACGCACTAACACACACACACACACACGCATACACACACGCACATACACAGAACACACACAAACCCACACGCACACACAGACGCACACAAACAAACATGCACACACACCCACACACAAACACACATGCACACACACACAAACTTACACACACAAAAACACACACACGCAAACACACAGACATACACACACACCCACACTTACACACACACACGCACACACACACAATCACACACACTCACACACACACCTACGCACACGCACACACACGCACATTTACACACCACACACACACACACACCCACACACCCACACACACACACCCACCCATACACACACACGCCAACAAACATACATGCAGGCACATACACACGAATACACACACGCACACACAACACACACGCACTAACACACAACCACGCACACACACGCGCAAACACCCACGCACACACACACACACACACGCACACAAATACACATGCACACATACACACACGCACACACCCACACGCACAAACACACGCACATACACGAACAAACACACACGCACAAACACGCACGCACACACACAGGCACACACAACACAGACGCACACGCACTAACACACACACACGCACGCACACACACACGCATACACACACGCACATACACAGAACACACACACACACACACGCACACACAAACACACATGCACCCACACGCACCAGCACTCACGCACACACACACGCACAAACACACGCGTACACACACACGCACTAACACACACATGCACACACACACAAACACACACACACATACACACACACCCACACGTACACACACACGCACACACACAATCACACACACACACAAAAACACACACACATGCACACACACACAAACAGACACACATACACATACACACACAGACACACACACCCACAAGTACGCACACACGCACACATACTTATACACTCTCCACCTCTCGATTCCTACCCATTAGTCACCTCTTACGACAGCGTGGGCCTTCTTGCCTCTGTCGTATTCCTATCTCCGCAATACGAACGGAGACACACACATCCACGCACACACAACATACGCACACGCCCTAGCACACACCCACACACACACACCACAAACACACACACGCACACAATCACACATGCACACACACAAACACACACACACACACACACACATACATTCTCCACGTTTCGGTTCCTACCCATTAGTCGCCTCTTAAGACAGGGAAGCCATTCTTGAATCCGCCGTATTCTTATTTCTGAGAGCCGAACAGAGAGACACACATACACACACAAACACGCACACACACGCACACAAACGCACACAAACACACACAAACACCCACACACCCACACGCACACACACACGCAAACACACACACCCACAGACACACACGCACAAGCACTAACACACACTCACGCACACAAAATCTACAAGCACACGCCCTAACTCTAAAAGCCCACGCCCTTACGCTTACCAACGCACATACACACACACCTACGCACACACACGCACGCCTACACACACACGCACACGCACTAACACACAGCCACGCAAACACATCACACTAGCACACACCCACGGACACACACACGCACACGCACACGCTTACACAAACACACCACACACACACACGCACAGAATCACACATGCACACACACAAACACACACACACAAACACACACACACACATACAAACGCACACACACACGCCTAAACACACACGCACGCCTACACACACACGCACACGCTCTAACACACACCCACGCAAACACAACACACTAGCACACACCCATGGACACAAATACTCACACACACACACTCCCACACACACACACAACACACACACCCACACCCAAACACACAAACTCGCACCCACACACAAACACACACACACACCCACGCACACAAACGCACACAAACACACACAAACACCCACACACCCACACGCACACACACACGCAAACACACACACCCACAGACACACACGCACAAGCACTAACACACACTCACGCACACAAAATCTACAAGCACACGCCCTAACTCTAAAAGCCCACGCCCTTACGCTTACCAACGCACATACACACACACCTACGCACACTCACACACACGCACACACCACACACACACACCTACACACACACACGAACACACACATACATTCTCCACGTTTCGGTTCCTACCCAGAAGTCGCCTCTTAAGACAGGGAGGCCATTCTTGAATCCGCCGTACTCTTATTTCCGAGAGACGAACCTAGACACACACACACGCACACACACAAACACGCACACACACGCACAAAAACGCACACACACACACAAACACCCACACACCCACACGCACACACACACACACGCAAACACACACTCACACACACACGCACACACCCGCCCACACACACACACGCACAAGCACTAACACACACTCACGCACACAAAATCTACAAGCACACGCCCTAACTCTAAAAGCACCTACCCACACACAAACACACATGCACACACACAAACTCACACACACAAAAACACACACACACAAACACACACACGCATACACACACACCCACACGTACACACACGCACACACACAAACACACACACACACAATCACACACACATGCACACACACAAACAGACACACATACACATACACACACAGACACACACACCCGCAAGTACGCACGTACACTCTCCACCTCTCGATTCCTACCCATTAGTCACCTCTTACGACAGGGTGGGCCTTCTTGCCTCGATCGTATTCTTATCTTTGCGAGCCGAACGGAGACACACACACCCACGCAC
>NW_027311904.1:437500-442500 GCF_040954645.1 Diabrotica undecimpunctata | reverse complement strand
TTTTCTTTTATTTTAGCATTATTGTATATTCAGACCTTTTCAGGTTAGAATATTTGTTCATGTACTGATTGTTTGATATTTTGATTGTTTATTTTTCTTGTATTTTGTGTCTAAGTTGTTCTTCCGTAAGTTAAGAACACTTAGAAATATTTATCTTGATTTTCCTATTTTATATTTTGATTTGTACTTTGTCTAAGTAGTTCTTTCCGGTAAGTCAAAGAACTCTTAGAAATATTTCTCTGAATATTTGACTTGTTATTTTAATTGTGCGTCTAAGCCGTTCTTTTCCGGTAAGTCAAAAGAACACTTAGAAATATTTTCATAATCATTGTTGCATTATTATTTCCGATATTTTATTTAAGATATTTTCTTCCTTAAGTAAGTAAATACTTAATACATTTGTCTCTTTCATTTTCTATTTTATGCTAAGTTGTTTCTTCCGTAAGTCAAGAAACACTTAGCAATATTTCCACATCTTTTCTATATTTGATTTTTTTTTATTTTCCATTATAAGTCGTTTCTTCCGTAAGTCAAGAAACACTTAGCAATATTTTCACATCTTTTCTATATTTGATTTTTCTTATTTTCTATTATAAGTCGTTTCTTCCGTAAGTCAAGAAACACTTATAAATATTTGTGCATTTATTTTACTATATTTGATTCTCTTGTTTATTTTCTGTTGTAAGTTGTTTCTTCCGTAAGTCAAGAAACACTTAGACATATTTCTATAATCAGTTTCATTTTTGCATTTCTCGTTTTATATTTTGAGTATTTTATTTTTCCACTCTAAGTCGTTTCTTCCGTAAGTCAAGAAACACTTGGAAATATTTCCATATTTTACTCTCACATTTACATATTTCATTTATCTATATTTCTGTCCTAAGTTGTTTCTTCCGTAAGTCAAGGAACACTTAGAAACATTTTTCTTTGCATTATATTTTTATACCATTTTATTTTTCTTGTTTACTAAGTTATTCCTTCCGTAAGTCAAGGAATACTTAGACTATTTTACCTGTTCTGTTTTCTATTTTTGATCTGTTATTTTGTAACTGCTCCTTGGAACTGCTACCTATAACAGATACTTGTCACGGTAACCGTTATTTTATACCAGTAGAAGTATTAAACCATTTTATCAGTGACAAGCAAAGATGGTCAACACTCGGTCTAATTCCGAGGACAGGAAGAAGTCCGCAGAGCTGGCGATGGGTCCTACAGGCCCAAACGCCCCCTCTCGGCAACATGGCGCCCAACAAACAAAACCCGAACTCACGACCCCAGGACCGTCTTCGAGCCAACCTGCTACAGCTGACTTTATCTCTGCTTTGATGCAAGCGATGGCGGCCCTATCCACAACTCAAGGCACTGCACCCCAGATGCCTCAGCCTGAGACACCGAAGTCCAGGATAAATTACACGAAGCCCCCTCAATTCTCAGGCCGGGACACCGAGAATCCGCTCAGCTTTTCGACAAAAGCTGAGAATTTCTTAATCAAACATAACGTAGACGAGGACCAATGGATCGACTACCTTATAGACAACTCCCTCCACGGCGATGCGAAGAAATGGGCTCAGAAATTCTCATACACGGACCTACCATACACCACATTTCGAGACCGTCTCCTAAGGAGATACAATGACCCTGCCGCAATTTCAACCCTGACGTCGAAGCTTCATGGAAAACATCAACGTAGAGACGAATCCACGGAGGAGTTCATTAACCAGAAATCTGCCTTATTCAGACGTCTCATGCCACATACCCCCGAGGATCAGAGGTGTATAACGATAGCAAACTTACTGAGACCCGACATCGCGATCTGCCTGAGAGCGAACATCCCCAGGACCGAGGAAGACCTTCTGACAATCGCCCAGGGCATGGAATGTGACATCCGCCGGACCGGCAAACCCCAGCAGCAGCAGCAGCAACAACAGCCATACCGTCCCCTACGTCAGGATAACGCTCCACGACACCCTGAGGCGATAGACCAATGGAGGAACCCCAGCGGACAGTACAGGATGCCATCAATGGACCAACCATCACCTCCAACCCCACAGAACCAGGGAAACGCCAATCGGGGCGCCAACTGAACCCTGTTGTGAAGATGGTGCCCCAACTGAATCCTATTCAGGTACAACCCTCGCCAGCAGGCCTCCCCCAACTCTATGGAAGGATCAATGGGCAGCAAGTGAAGATTTTGGTCGACACCGGTGCCTCCGGGAACTTCGTTCACCAGAGGTTGATCCAGAGACGGGACCTGCAACGAGGACCAGGACTGGTTCAGCTGGCATGTACGGGCAGCACATCCCGCACCCTAGGGACTGCTGCAGTTAATATGAACATTGACACTCTGGACACGACTTTAAACTGCATGGTTATGGAGGATTTGAACCACGACGTTGTGTTAGGGATGCCTTGGTTGGAGCAGGAAGAGGCCAATGTAGACATACCCCGAAAATGTCTACACGCTGGTACTGCCTGCCAAACCACCATCTACTGGGCGACCCCAGCAGAAAGGCAAGCCAAACCACAACAGCTGGAATTCCATCAAACCCCATCCCAACAAGCAGAGCAGTCAACCCAAGAGGACAATGAAATATTAGACAACCGTCCACGTCAGCCGACCACTGAAGAAACCGAAACAGCGGACATCAGTACAGGCACACCCGAAGAAGAAGAAGAAGCCTACGGCGTCCAATTACTAGAGACGATGGAGGACGTCGACGAGGAGGAAGAACCTAGCCTGACAGCAGATGACATGCCAGACGCCGAATGCCTTCTATTGATAGAGACAATGGGGCACGGCGACGAGGAGGACGAGAAGGAGGACACCGACCCCATCCTCGACGGTCCGGTCGACATACCACTCCGAGAGGAAATCCGGAGAAGTCACCGGACACACAAGAGAAAGAAACGACTTCGAAGACGCGAGCAGCAAACCTCCGAAGACGTACCCAGGAGCGAGATTGAAGAGAATCTGCTCCAAGAGTTCACGATGGTGGACGATGCTGACCATAGGACCCTGACCCCTCCGGACGGACGGGATGAAGAAACCACAGCGCAGCCGACCGGCAAAGATGAACAAGGATAAGGTCCCATTACGACACGTGGAGATATCAAGGTGAATTGAGTAGCCTTATATCTTCACGACGTCGTAGGACCTCCTCAGGGTGAATAAAGTAGCCCTGACGGAAGCAGACGAGCCACCCGGCACACCTGGACCACCTGGACCACCTGGGCCTACTGGACCATATACAATTAAGTTCAAATATTTTAAGTACAATATCTTAGTTTTTTTAAGTCTTTTACATTATATTCTTTTAGGGTAAAAATTTTATTATTGTATTTTTTTTTATTCTTAAATTGTATTTTTCTATTGTTTTAATAAAATTTTTTAGCACCGTTAGGTCTTTCAGAGGAGGGGGGATGTCCTCGACGCATCAAGGAATTTGGATATCGGTTAAAATACTTGGGAATTCCAAGGTTGGCCAAATCCAAATTTCTAATTGATTCGATGCAGGGAAATTCCACTTTCGCTACGTAAAACAAAGGATTTGTTTTACATAAAAGCAGGTAGATTTTCTCTCATCGGTCAGTCGAGCTTGCCTCTTCTACTGTAGACCTAGTCGGTGCTATTATTGTCCCAACTAAGTTATTGTTTTATTTCTGATTTCCTATATACCATTTTTCTTTTATTTTAGCATTATTGTATATTCAGACCTTTTCAGGTTAGAATATTTGTTCATGTACTGATTGTTTGATATTTTGATTGTTTATTTTTCTTGTATTTTGTGTCTAAGTTGTTCTTCCGTAAGTTAAGAACACTTAGAAATATTTATCTTGATTTTCCTATTTTATATTTTGATTTGTACTTTGTCTAAGTAGTTCTTTCCGGTAAGTCAAAGAACTCTTAGAAATATTTCTCTGAATATTTGACTTGTTATTTTAATTGTGCGTCTAAGCCGTTCTTTTCCGGTAAGTCAAAAGAACACTTAGAAATATTTTCATAATCATTGTTGCATTATTATTTCCGATATTTTATTTAAGATATTTTCTTCCTTAAGTAAGAAAATACTTAATACATTTGTCTCTTTCATTTTCTATTTTATGCTAAGTTGTTTCTTTCGTAAGTCAAGAAACACTTAGCAATATTTCCACATCTTTTCTATATTTGATTTTTTTTTATTTTCCATTATAAGTCGTTTCTTCCGTAAGTCAAGAAACACTTAGCAATATTTTCACATCTTTTCTATATTTGATTTTTCTTATTTTCTATTATAAGTCGTTTCTTCCGTAAGTCAAGAAACACTTATAAATATTTGTGCATTTATTTTACTATATTTGATTCTCTTGTTTATTTTCTGTTGTAAGTTGTTTTTTCCGTAAGTCAAGAAACACTTAGACATATTTCTATAATCAGTTTCATTTTTGCATTTCTCGTTTTATATTTTGAGTATTTTATTTTTCCACTCTAAGTCGTTTCTTCCGTAAGTCAAGAAACACTTGGAAATATTTCCATATTTTACTCTCACATTTACATATTTCATTTATCTATATTTCTGTCCTAAGTTGTTTCTTCCGTAAGTCAAGGAACACTTAGAAACATTTTTCTTTGCATTATATTTTTATACCATTTTATTTTTCTTGTTTACTAAGTTATTCCTTCCGTAAGTCAAGGAATACTTAGACTATTTTACCTGTTCTGTTTTCTATTTTTGATCTGTTATTTTGTAACTGCTCCCTGGAACTGCTACCTATAACAGATACTTGTCACGGTAACCGTTATTTTATACCAGTAGAAGTATTAAACCATTTTATCAGTGACAAGCAAAGATGGTCAACACTCGGTCTAATTCCGAGGACAGGAAGAAGTCCGCAGAGCTGGCGATGGGTCCTACAGGCCCAAACGCCCCCTTTCGGCAACAAAAACACACACAAACACACACAAACACACACACATACACACACACCCACACGTACACACACACGCACACACACGCACACAC
>NW_027311904.1:380000-435000 GCF_040954645.1 Diabrotica undecimpunctata | reverse complement strand
ACATACGCACACGCCCTAACACACACCCGCTCACACACACACGCACACACACACGCACACACACACACGCCTACACATACACACGCACGCCTACACACACACGCACACGCACTAACACACACCCACGCAAACACATTACACTAGCACACACCCACGGACACACACACGCACACGCACACGCCCACACAAACACACCACTCACACACACGCACACAATCACACATGCACACACACAAACACACACACACAAACACACACACACACACAAACGCACACACACAAACGTACACACACACACGCCTAAACACAAACGCACGCCTTCACACACACGCACACGCTCTAACACACACCCACGCAAACACAACACACTAGCACACACCTATGGACACAAATACGCACACACACACACACACGCCCACACACACACACAACACACACACCCACACCCAAACACACAAACTCGCACCCACACACGAACACACACACACACCCATACAAACACACACATACGAACACACACACACACACACACACACACACACACTTACAAGTACACACACCCACACGCACGCACACAAATACACACTCTACCTCTCGATTCCTAACCATTAGTCGCCTCTTACGACAGGAAGAGCCTTCTTACCTCCGCCGTATTCTTATATCCACGAGGCGAACTGAGACACACGCACACACACAAACACCCACACCTACACACAAACACACACACACACACAAACACACGCACACACACACATACATTCTCCACGTTTCGGTTCCTACCCATTACTCGCCTCTTAAGACAGGTAGGCCATTCTTGAATCCGCCGTATTCTTATCTCCGCGAGCCGAACATACACACACGCACACACACGCACACAAACGCACACACACACACAGACACACAAACACCCAAACACCCACAGGCACACACACACGTCAACAAACACGCGCACACACCTTACACACACACACCCAAACACACACACACGCACACAAACATACATGCACGTACATACACACGCACACACACACGCACACACACACGTTCACACACACACGCTCACTCACACACACGCACACACACGCACACACACACCACATACACACACACACACACATCCACACACACACACGAACACACACACACACACAAACACACACACTTACACCAACACACACACACATACACAAACCCACATAAACACACTCACACCCACACACTCGCACCCACACACGAACACACACACTCACATACAAGCACACACACACACACACACAAACACTAACACGCACACACACACACGCACAAGTACTAACACACCCACGCACACACAAACGCACACGCACTAACACACACCCACGCAAACACAACACACTAGCACAAGCATAAACACACACCCACGGGCACACACAGGCACACACACACGCCTACACACCACACACAAACACACATGCACACACACAAACACACACACACACACACATACAAACCCACACACACCCACAAACACACACAGACACACACAAACACACACACATACACACACACCCACACGTACACACACACGCACACACACACGCACACACACGCGCGCACACACACAAACACATACACAAACACACACACACATACAAAAACACACACACACAAACACACACACAAACACACACCCACGCCCACACACTCACACGCACACCTACGCACACGCTCACACACACGCACACCCACACACCACACACACACACCCACACACACGCACACCCACACACACACACCCATACACACACACGCCAGCAAACATACATGCAGGCACATACACACGCATACACAAACGCACACGCAACACACACGCACTAACACACACACGCACACGCACATACGCACATTCACACACGAACACACGCACAAACCCACACGCACACACACACGCACACTCACGCACAAACATACACGCACACACACACACACGAACACACACACTCACATACAAGCACACACACACACAAACACAAACACGCACACACACACGCACAGGTACTAACACACCCACGCAAACACAACACACTAGCACAAGCATAAACACACACCCACGAGCACACACACGCACGCACACACGCCTACACACCACACACAAACACACATGCACACACACAAACACACAAACACACACACACAAACCCACACACACCCACAAACACACACAAACACACACAAACACACACACATACACACAGACACCCACACGTAAACACACACGCACTCACACACAGCTCACACACACACACACACACACCCAAACACACACACAAACGCACACAAACACACATGCACACACAAACTCACACACACACACACACACAAACACACATACAAACACACACAAACAAACACACGCACACACACATACATTCTCCACCTCTTGATTCCTACCAATTAGTCGCCTCTTAAGACAGGGAGGGACTTGTTGCCTCAGCCGTATTCTTCCCTCCGCGAGCCGAACGGAGACACACACACACACCCACACACACACACACACGCACACAAACACATATGCACAAACACACAAACACACCCACACACACACAAACACACACACACACACACACACAAACACACACACACAAACACACACCCACACACACACACTCACACACACACCTACGCACACGTACACACACAAACACGCACACACACACACACACAAACGCACACACACACACACACAAACATACATGCAGGCACATACACACGCACACACACACACGCACACATACACACCATGCACACGCGCACACACACGCAAAGACACACGCACATACACATACGCACACACACACACACACAACACACACAACACACACACACTTACACACACACACACGCACACACACACACACTGTAACACACGCATACACACACACACGCACTCACACACACAAACATACACACACACAAACACCCACATACCCACACGAACACACACACACGCAAACACACACGCGCACACACACGCACACACACGCCCACACACACACGCACACGCACTAACACACAGGCACGCACACAAAATCTACAAGCACACGCCCTAACGCACACCAACGCACCCACACACGCACACACACAACTACGCACACTCACACACACACGCACACACCTCACATACACACACACACACAAACACACCCACACACACACACGCACACAAACATACATGCACGCACCTACACACGCACATAAACACGCACACACACAGGTTCACACACACGCTCACTCACACACACGCACACACTCACACACATCCACACACACACACACACACGAACACATACACACACACGAACACACACACACACTAACACACACACACACACAAACACACTCACACCCACACACTCGCACCCACACACGAACACACACACACACACATATAAACACACACACACACAAACAAACACACACACATACACACACACCCACACGTACACACACACGCACACGTACAAATTCACACTCTACCTCTCGATTCCTACCCATAAGTCGCCTCTTACGACAGGAAGGGCCTTTTTGCCTTCGCCGTATTCTTATAGCCGCGGGTCGCCCGGAGACACACACACAAACACAAACGAACACACACGCACACACACACACACGCACAGACACTAACACACCCACGCACACACACACGCACACAAACGCACTCCACACACATACACCCACACACACACGCACACACACACACAACACACACGTACTAACACACAACCACGCACAGACACACGCACTAACACACACCCACGCAAACACAACACCCTAGCACACACATAACACACAGTCACGGACACACACACGCACACACACACACACCTACACACCACACACAAACACATACTAACACACAAACACACATGCACACACACAAAACACAAACACACAAACCCACACACACCCACAAACACACACACACAAACACACACACATACACACACACACCCACACGTACACACACACGCACACACACACACTATAACACACGCACTCACACACACGCACTTACACACACCTCAAACACACACACACACACAACCACACACACAAAGGCCGACATATCGGCAGCAACTTGGTTTTTTAGCGAAGACATTCTATCGTCGAGGGCAGACATCTCGGAAGTTACTTTAGAGATGTTAGCAGAAACTTTACTTTCCAGAGAAGAAATCTCGTTAGAAACTTTGTTTTCTAATGAGGCGATGTCGCCGGAAACTTTCGAAATATCGCCAGAAACTTTGTTCTCCAATGATGCGATGTCACCGGAAACTTTGTTCTCCAATGATGCGATGTCGCCGGAAACTTTCGAAATATCGCCAGAAACTTTGTTCTCTAATGATGCGATGTCACCAGAAACTTTCGAAATCGACGAGAGGACAGCATCTTCAAATATATAAGTCTCTGGATCTAGTCCTTCTTCTAGCAAAGCGTTCTTTAGTCGTTGGACTAACTCAGCCTTTTTTCCGGTGGAAGCTAATTCTCTGTCTTCAAGATGTCTTCTTAAATTAGTCACTGTCAGCTCATAAATCGTAGCCATTTTCACAATTTATTTTATATTCACTTGTATTATTATTATAAGTCTAATTTATGTTCGATCCAACTTCTGGCACCATTTGTTGTGAATTTATTAATTGTTAAGTCTTTAATTTATAATGTCTTGTTCTTATCTTAATTCATTAAAAAGCACAATAACTGATATTTATTTATTTATCACTAGATATACAATAATTTATTAGTAGGCGAGCGTAACAACAATATCGCGAGCGCGAATCTTCTTTATTAACTGTCCCTCCATAACCAAAATTCCTCTATAAATATAAAGTCCTGTTATTCGAGAATGAAAACAGTTGTTTCTCGAAACACATCGAACATAGACCGCTGTTTTGCTGAAAGGCCTCCTAGACAGAGCGGCGAATTGTTCTCAGAACCGGTATGGTTAAATCGGCTTGTCTCCAGAAGGTTCGAATTGTTGTTTTTATTAAAAGGGGGACCCATCGTGTGTCAGGTAGGCATTACCTAAAAAATACGTGAATGAATGAAAATATTAGTAATAAATATATTTACGGTTTTGGGTCAGAATTTATCGTAACAATATATATCCCGTGTGCAAAAAATGACCAGCAGGATATTGATTATTAAACAATAATTTTAAATGAACTTTTTTTCTGGCTGGCTGAATTGGACATTAAATAGCCGCAAAAAATTATTTTAATTTGTACAATTAAGTATTGTTACGATAACTATCCTGGCCTAAAAATAACTGTAAAATATATGGGATATTATATTTGGGAATTGGGGCAAAAAAGTTTGTCCATACTGTTATAGTTGCTGACATCGAAGAGGATGTTATATTAGGAATGGACGTAATGAATATGCATGGATTCCAATTGGATTTTAAAAATAAGGTAATCAAAGTTGGCAACGAGGAGGTATTTCTCCATCCACATAATGACAACACTGTGCAAGCAGCCATTACAGAAGATACAGTCGTGCCTGCGAGAAGCGAAACGATCATAGTAGCGCGGCTACAGGGAATTGTGGACGAAGGGAGACCTGTTATGATGGAGCCTTGGAACCACGACGATGAGGTTGGCCGTGGAATCATAATTGGAAAGGAATTGGTGACTTCGGCTAAAGAAATTCCTGTGAGACTTATCAATGTCAACGACTACCCAGTGACCATAAAGAAAGAGACAAAAGTAGGAACTTGTGTACCTGTGACATCCATAATCCATCAGGCGACAACATCTGATAATTCCAACGACAAATTCGACCAAATGGTTGCAGTTGCAGGACAGTCTCTAAACCAGATGGAGAAAAGGAAATTACAGGAATTTCTTCGGCAGTATCGTGATATTTTCGTACCGAAAGGAGGAAAGACGGGAAGAACTACCGTTGTTAAGCATAAAATTGATACTGGTAGTGCTAAGCCAATTCGTCAAACAGCTCGACGATTACCACAGGCGAAAAGAGAGGAAGCTGAAACGATGGTTCAGGAAATGAAGAAAGACGGGGTGATAGAACCTTCTACGAGCCCATGGGTCTCTCCGGTGGTCCTGGTTAAGAAGAAAGACGGAACGACGAGGTTCTGTGTGGATTACCGTTTGCTGAACAACGTTACCAAGAAGGATAGTTATCCTCTGCCTCGGATCGATGACACATTGGACACATTGGCTGGAAGTAAATTGTTTTCTACTTTGGATTTGAAGTCTGGATACTGGCAGGTAGAAATGGACCCAGTAGATAAAGAAAAGACAGCCTTCACCACAGGATCTGGATTGTGGCAATTCAACGTTATGCCATTTGGACTCTGTAATGCTCCTGCGACATTTGAGAGGCTTATGGAAAATGTGTTGAGAGGGTTATCTTGGAAAACATGCCTGGTTTATTTAGATGACATAATCGTCTTGGGGGAGACATTCGAAGATCATTTGAGGAATTTAGAAAACGTTTTTAATCGACTTAAAGCTGCCCAATTGATGCTAAACCCCAAGAAGTGCCAGCTATTTCAAGGTAAAGTCAATTATCTGGGTCATATAGTCAGTAAAGAAGGAGTGGCCGTGGATAAGGGAAAAATCGATTCTATTAAGGAATGGCCAAAACCAACTGACAAACATCAAGTGAGAAGTTTTCTTGGACTATGTACTTACTACCGGAGGTTTATTAAGAAGTTTGCAGATATCGCTAAGCCATTAACGCGACTTACAGAGGAAGCAAGAGAATACCGCTGGGATATAGACTGCCAAAATGCCTTTGAAACGTTGAAAAAGCATTTAATAACAGCACCAATTTTAGGGTATCCACTGCCAGAAGGAGAGTTCATCTTAGATACGGATGCAAGTAATGTGGGAATTGGAGGAGTGCTGTCTCAGATTCAAGGAGGACAGGAACGAGTCCTCGGATATTTTAGTAAAGTTCTTTCAAAACCTGAGCGGAATTATTGCGTCACGAGAAGAGAACTTCTGGCAGTAGTGAAATCAGTAGAGCACTTCTATCAATACCTCTATGGAAGGAAGTTTTTAATCCGAACCGACCATGCCGCCCTTAAGTGGTTGATGCAGTTTAAGAATCCAGAGGGTCAGATAGCCAGGTGGATCGAACGACTCCAAGAATACGATTTTAAGATTGAGCACCGAGCCGGAGTTAGCCACAGAAACGCTGATTCTCTTTCCAGAAGGCCATGCCCAGCAGAGTGTTCCCACTGCAACAAAACGGAATCCAAGGAAGCAGCAGTGCTAAGAACGACGATTCTCAACGACGACTGGACGCCTACTAAGATAAGGGAAGAACAAGAGAGAGATCCAGTTATACAGAAAATCCGAAAATGGAAAGAGGAAAACCGTCGACCACCTTGGCAGGAAATATCAAACCTATGCTCAGTAGTTAAGACGTATTGGGCCCAGTGGGACTCATTTATCATCGAAGATGGCTTGCTCAAACGAGTCCTGGAAAATGATGACGGTTCAGAGAAGAGAAGACAGTTGGTGATCCCAAAGAGCAGAATAGCCGAAGTACTTCGTCAGTTACACGACAGTCCATCGGGAGGGCATTTTGGTGTAAGGAAAACCCTTCAGCGAATTCCGGAACGGTTTTATTGGATGAACAGTTCCGACGATGTAAAAGACTGGTGTAAGAAATGTACTATTTGTGCCACGAGTAACGGGCCTTACCGAAAAAGGAGAGCTCCTATGAGACAATATAATGTTGGAAGCCCGTTTGAAAGAATAGCTTTGGACATCGCTGGGCCATTTCCAGAAAGTGAAAACGGAGGCAAGTACATGCTGGTAGTAATGGATTACTTCACTAAGTGGGTCGAGATTTACGCACTTCCAGACCAGAAGGCCGCCACCGTTGCAGATAAGTTGATCCAAGAATATATCAGCCGATTTGGAGTGCCTTTGGAGATCCATAGTGACCAAGGCAGGAACTTCGAAAGCGATCTATTCCAAGGAATATGTGATAGACTAGGCATGAAGAAAACAAGAACTACCGCGTATCATCCGCAATCGGATGGTATGGTAGAACGAATGAATAGGACAGTTGGCAAGTATTTGACAAAGATGGTGTCCGATCATCAGCGAGACTGGGACCATTACCTTCCGTTCTTCACAATGGCCTACAGATCTGCTGTTAACGAATCAACAGGCCAGACACCAGCCAAAGTCCTATTCGGACGCGAAATGCGACTACCTTGTGATCTAGAGTTTGGGTGTCGACCTGGAGAAGATGTAGCGGGTGAAGATTATGTG
Organism: Diabrotica undecimpunctata; assembly: GCF_040954645.1. NCBI lineage: Eukaryota > Metazoa > Arthropoda > Insecta > Coleoptera > Chrysomelidae > Diabrotica > Diabrotica undecimpunctata. The sequence continues at coordinate 426,709 of NW_027311904.1, read as the reverse complement.
ATCGAATTACGAAAAAGAATAGACGATGTACATGAGTTGGTCCGTTCCCACCTTCAGATCGCTAGCGACCGAATGAAGAAACGGTACGATACACAAGCCGAAAAGGGTTGCTTTAAGAAGAACGACAAAGTCTGGCTGTATAATCCCAAGAAGCGAAAAGGTTGTTCTCCCAAATTGCAGCAGTTTTGGGAAGGTCCATACCTCGTCATGGAGAAAATCAACGATGTCATCTATCGAATAAGCAAGATTCCGAGGGGAAAGCCGATGATAGTACACCATAACCGGCTGGCGTCTTTCGAAGGTGACCACGACGTAGATGAAGAAGTGGAAGTAAACCAAGTCCAAGATGTGTCTGACCTCACGTTTGAGGAATTCATGGGTGCCTATGGAGGTACCGGTAAAGCGAGACATGGTGTTACCACTGAAGAAAAGCAAGATCTACTCGCGCTCCCCGATGACTACTCGCTGGCCCTTACCATCCCGGCCAGTATCAAAGACGCACCAGGGTTGGCATCCGTCTTTCGAAGGAAGTTTGGTCGAGTTGCAGAACTTCAATGCCAAGTGCCAGCTCCCGGTAAAACCTTGAAGCTCCAAGATGCATCACGTTACCTTTTCTACCTGGTGACAAAAGACACTGCCCGTGACCAACCTACCTACCGAGATGTATGGGAAGCCTTACTTCAATTGAGAGAGCACGTACTAGAGTCCGACGTGCAAAAGTTAGCCATACTAAAGTTGGAGTGCCGCCAATTAGATTGGAGGGTTATCCGAAATATGGTGGAGGAGATCTTCAAAGACACCGAAGTCCAGGTGTTAGTCTGTTGCAATCCGCATAGTTACTGGTGCGGAGAGAAAACCGTCCCTTGTCATTTTTATACAACTGGAAGTTGTAAAAGAGGGTCCAGTTGCCGATACCAGCATACAGTTCCGGTTCCAGTCCCGACAAGGTTCCAGGAGGAACCATCTTTTAAGAGGGGGGCAATGTTACGATAACTATCCTGGCCTAAAAATAACTGTAAAATATATGATGACTAATGCTAATATGTTTTAGATTTTACGAGAGACTTCGATTTACCTGAATGACCTTCCGGAATAAGGGCGAACCGATGCAAGGGAAATCCAGTTTGCCTTTACCGTTTCGCCATCGAAGGTTTTAGACTTTTCGAGATAACGGCACTGGTATATAATAACGGAACTCTAATTGAAGGGACAGTTAATAAAGAAGATTCGCGCTCGCGATATTGTTGTTACGCTCGCCTACTAATAAATTATTGTATATTTAGTGATAAATAAATAAATATCAGTTATTGTGCTTTTTAATGAATTAAGATTAGAACAAGACATTATAAATTAAAGACTTAACAATTAATAAATTCACAACAGTATAAAAAATAAATTACAAACTACATTATCGATAAACATTGATTACTAAACAATAATTTTAAATAAACTCCTTTTTTAGTGGGCTGGATTGTCACAAGGCATGTTAATTGTATAAAGTAGTTATTCCCGCCAAATATGAAAAAATAATTATTCTCATACTCAGACGGAAATGCAAAAACTATCTACCCGTTCCCAGTGTATAGAGAGCTGCTTATGTGGCTTAAAAAGTTTGTTTTTAGACAAACATTGCCGGCAAATGAAATGCAATATCCAGTCATATGTTGAGTGACATTTGGCGTAACCACGGCTTGTTATTACGGAGCATAAAAAATTTATGGTGAATTTATGCAGATATAGCAAGCACGGGACAGGGGCGTCCTAAGATATATTTTGATTTAATAAACCTTTTAAGCAATCAATTTATGTATTTATATTTTTTAGGACAAAATTGTTTAAAATAACCATATATAATAAGGTCAACCTTCGCATACGTTGTTTCTGTCTTTTAAATCAAACTTATTGAAAAATTATTCAATACAATTTTTTAGCTACATTTTTATTATAATCGCTTGCATGCATTTTTTAATTATTTGGGTATGCTTAAAAAATAATCTCTATGACTCAGATATTTATAAAGTGTCCATTAATACATATTTTCAAATAATTGTCAAAAATACTAAAACTAGGCAAAACTGTTTTTTCCTTAATAACAAATGAGATAAAACAAAAAGAGTAACACATGATATTGAATAGTGTGGGAATTCATTTCTTGGATGCAAATTGCTAGAAAACAGTTGTCGTAAAACATAAAAGACGTGGGACATAATTAAAAATTTTAACTGAACCCCACACATACTGTGAGAAAATTACAAACACAGTTGGTGGTATTTTTTGTAAAAAATTAAGAGACTATGCAGAAACATAAAACGCACAGACTGTGAGAAGAAAAGACATATGGATAATGTTTTTGCAAAAAACATAGATATGGATTCAATTCCCACAGTTTGTTAAAACGAAGCTTTATTTCCATGGAGGGGTACAAAGCTTACAAACCAAGAGAAACGCAATATGGGCGTGGTGTAGCTATCCCATTGGTTGGTTCCCCTGGGTGGTTGTACTAAGAAGCGGGTGGGATTTTAAAGATTTATAGGACTGATTATCTCCACTCTTTCTCAGTTAACTATTAGTTTTATTAAAATTAGTTCGTACAAGTTCTGTCTATATTTCAAAATGAAAGTCAAATTTCCAGTACCTGAATGTTCGAAATCAAGTGCAAAAATTATTTCCCATTTTAAAAAGTCTCCCAGTGGAAAAAAATTTACCGAAGTGAAGTTAACCAGTGACAATCAGGGAAAATTTAACGGGATTAACCTAAATTCCAGCGTAGAACTTACGGAAGGAGACTTTAGTTGTCACCGACCCATGGAATATAAGCAATTTGAGCAGCAAGTTATGGTTTCATCCACCCCAATAATCGACCCAAAATACGATACTGTATCGTCAGAAGATGAAGAAGACCAAGAAGAAGAACAAAAACAAATAGGTAATGTGTCAAATCTTATTCAAAGTGAGGATTTTATTGAAAGTATGGAAGAACAACAACTCCAAGCTGAAAAAACAGAAGACAACCTAAATGTTACCACAAATTATGATAATATTGAGAAAACCGCTAAAACTATAGATGAAGAGTATGAGAGACTACTACAAACATTTGTAACTGAAAATACTCGTTATTTGGAAGAAAACCAGACTCAACGACAATTGCTACTTAAGAAAATTAGTGATTACGAGAAAAAACGCGACATTGCGCAAAAAAGTTTGGACAGAGTAAATAAAAACATGTAATCAAATTTTGACATCGATCTTAACCTGTAAACCGATGGAGAAATAGTGTGGCTATTAGTTTCATTAAAATTAGTACGTACAAGTTCTGTCAAGTGTAAAAGTGAAAGTAAAATTTTCAGTACCTGAATGTTCGAAATCAAGTGCAAAAATTATTTCACATTTTAAAAAGTCCCCAAGTGGAAAAAAATGTACCGAAGTGAAGTTAACCAGTGACAATCGGGAAAATTTAACGGGATTAACCTAAATTCCAGTGTAGAACTTACCGAAGGAGATTTTAGTTGTCACCGACCCATGGACTATAAGCAATTTGAGCAGCAAGTTATGGTTTCATCCACCCCAATAATCGACCCAAAATACGATACTGTATCATCAGAAGAAGAAAAACAAATAGGTAATGTGTCAAATCTTATTCAAAGTGACGATTTTATTGAAAGCATGGAAGAACAACAACTCCAAGCTGAAAAAACAGAAGACGACCTAAATATTACCACAAATTATGATAATACTGAGAAAACCGCTAAAACTATAGATGAAGAGTATGAGAGACTAATTCAAACATTTGTAACTGAAAATACTCGTTATTTAGAAGAAAACCAGAGTTAAAGTGCAACTTAAGAAGATTAGTGATTACAAGAAAAACGCGATAAAGTGCAAAAAAGTTTGGGCAGAGTAAATAAAAACATTGGCATATGTAATCAAATTCCGACATCGATCTTAACTTGTAAACCTATGGAGGAATAGTGTGGATTGCAGTGATAAGAACAATATACAGTTTTATTTTTATATTTGATTGTAAATTGTTTGTTTAACTATGTAAATTAATAACATTCTGCTTATTGGTTTATTTAGTTAAAGAAACATATTCTAAAATGAAAATTTTACTTTTATTTTGAAATATAGACAGAACTTGTATGAACTAATTTTAATAAAATAACATTTTAAATATATTTTTTTGTTTTTTTTTTTCAACAGACTTCCAACTAAAGCAAGGCAAATAAAGCAAACATTTTTGTTAACTTTATTTTGTATTTTATAGGAAACAATTTTGCAAATAATGACCTAATAAAACTCTAATGATATCTAAAGTACTTACCTTAGAATTACATATATATATATATATATATATATATATATATATATATATATATATATATATATATATATATTCCAATAGATAATCCATCACAGAAAACACAAATCAAATTATTTATATAGGTACACTAAACAATCACTAAACTTTGCCAGACGCGAAAATTATGTCTTTTAACCGACATTCAAACAAAGACTGCATTTAAAAATAGATTTGATGAACGATGCTGTGTTGGTTGGTAAAGACACATGAAATTAAAAATAGAATCTTAACACCATAAACGGGCTAAAAATATTTAGCTAAATTAATAATTGATTTAAAAATTATTTCTCATTGTATTGATGAAAATTAAGAGAAGATATTTTGAAATCGTATTGTACAAGTACAGGTCTAGTTAAAACTTGAAAAAAAAATTTTAAGTAATAATTTTTACCGGGGGTAGTTAACCCCATCCATAAAACTTGCATCAAAACAATACAATGTTGCATATCAATCAATAGGGAAAAAAATAACAAATTCGAAAATGTGTAACGTTTTTGTTTAAAATTTAATACAAGGGGGTTAATTTGTTTTTTTATTTGCACCTAAATAAATTATTTTACACTTTATTTATGAAAACTAAGAGAAGATATTTTGAAATCGTATTGTACAAGTACAGGTCTAGTTAAAACTTGAAAAAAAAAATTTAAGTAATAATTTTTACCGGGGGTAGTTAACCCCATCCATAAAACTTGTATCAAAACAATACAATGTTGCATATCAATCAATAGGGAAAAAAATAAAAAATTCAAAAATGTATAACTTATTTGTTTAAAATTCAATACAAGGGGGTTATTATTTTTTTTATTAATTAAAAGGGAATGAAATTAAAACCTTTTTATTGTTGTAGATTTATATTATTACAAACAATACAATATTTGGATAAACAGTAAATATACAAGTTTTTATTGCAGCACATACAAATATGTGCACTCAAATCACTGACCTTTCCACTTGAATGTTCTGTAATATGAGTAGTGGGGACATATGATGGCACTCCGCTTACAGTCTCGAAAAAACAAGAAGGACAAAGACTTGTGTTGTCAATCACATAATAATATTTTGTTATACATACTGGGAAACCGCTTTCATATGACAGAAATCGCACGTTGTTCACATTGTCCATTTTGAATATTTTGTTCTCTACCTCCGCGGAATCCGTATCTAAAACTTCACTGTCTTCCATATCTGATAAATTCTCAGTAGATACCGAAAAAACAAAACTTCCATCAGTGGAGACATTGTCACTATCTTCAGCTTCATATGGCGCTATGGGATCCAAAAGATTTACGTCTGCTTCAATCATTTCTTGGTTTTCATTTTCTAGCACCATTTTGATATTATCACAAAGATTATAAATGCATCAGTTTATATATTTTCAAGTAGTATAAAGAGGGGGGTTAGTGCCATCTGCTCTTTACATCTAAAAATAGCTCAAGGGTCAATTAACTGGATATCCGTTAGTCTAGACAGTATCCTGTCTAAAAATAACTCAAGGTTAATGAACAATATCTAAAAATAGCTGAAGGTCAGCGACCTGAGCATCTGGTGTGTCTAGACAATATTTGGTCTAAAAATAACTCAAGGTTAAAGACCTGGACATCTGGTAGTAAACATCCGGTTTGATATATACGTTATAAAATGAGGAGGAGGTCAATGAGCTGTTAGTCCAGATAACATTTAGTAATAGGGTGGGGGGAATATATGATATATTGTGTGCAAAATGAGGAGGAACATCTGGCAGTGTGGTAATAGTGGACAGAGTAGGGAGGGTAGAAAAACGTGTATAAGAACCCGAGACTTGCACACATGGAGCATAATTTCAAAATGAGTGCTACATTTCGAAACGTATTTTGGGTGAACGCCGGTTTTACCTGAACCCATCGAACTCAAAATTTGTTTCTGTTTGTCTAGCACATGAATTAAATTTTGAACCGGTAGTTGTTATCAGTGGTAACAAACAAGATCGGGTTTTATTTAGTGAACCTGAATGGTTGAACTTTTTATCACATAAATGTGCAATTGACAGTTTTATGGCAGGGAATCCCCAACAATTGATTCACGATGGTAAAATACAACTAGAGTTCATGCAACTACCCCACATGTCAGTTGTGAAAGTTACCAATGGCGAGTCACAGATAATTTTGGGTGCAAACTCCATTGCATCGCTGTGGATAACACTTCCAATAATTAACTACCATTTGGAAACTTTGAAAAAGGAAAACTTTATCAGTCCTTTAAAATACTAAAGACGGGAATTGATTCAAATAATGCAATTGAAACTGGGCTGAAAATAATGGAACCAATAAAGAATATAAATAGAGCAACTTATGGTATGGCGCTAGAGTTAATTCATAGATATCCAGAGCTACTTAATGATCAAATTTAATGAAAATGTTTGTATTCACTACATTGAAGCAACTTGTTCGTGCCGAGCGAGGTACTGGGAGTTTGTGGCTGCTGACAGAGTTAGATTTCAACGTAGGATAAAAGAACTTGCTAAAATTATTAATCCTGTATTAGACGTAAGCCATAGAAATAAATACATGTAAAAAATTGAATATATTAATTTACCACACTTTCCCCTTCCACTACAGAAATAAATTATTTAAGTTATATGTAGCAGAATATCTTTTAAAAACTAATAGTCACTATGTGTCTAGAAGATAAGTCAGACAAACTGAATAATTTTTATGGAAGGTTATCCACATTTAAAAACTGGAGGGGATTGGTTCCTTCGGTTGAGTTAGCAGTATATGGATTTTATTATCTACAAAAAGAAGATATTGTAAGGTGCTTTTGGTGTCATGTAGAAATTTATAATTGGTTATTTACTGATGATGTTTATAAAGAACACATCAAATTCAGTCCAAACTGTAGTTTTGCACAAACAATTTACTCCAAATTTTCCAAGTGCCAGAAAAATTATAAATCAACACCAGACATGAAAATCGAAAACAAATTTCCTAAGTATCAGATTAGTAAAGACATAAAAACCAAAAAGAGTCAACTAACAGGAAATACAAATTTATATCTAAATGTGCTTCTCAGTTTGATGCATTTTGTCTTTTTGTTATTGAGTATTTACATAAGTAAAAAAGAATGTAAAATATAAACCAATATTTAGATGTAAACAAAACTGTGTGCATGTTTAATTATTTAGCCTATTATATAAAAAAAATAAAACATTTTTTTTGTAAAAAACAGTTTTTATTTTAATACTATAATACATTATTTTTATTAATCCATGAATTATGTGTAAAATCCATCCCTAACCACTTCACAAACACCCTATTGCCCTTTTTTTTCAATACCTTCTCCACCAAGTAGACATCAGGGTACTGGGTTTTCCTTAATTCTTCGCTGTAAAACGCTCCTTGAATTTCTTCTTTGCGTGAATCTTCTAATAAGTAAGTCACTGGATTTGTCTGCTTGACTTTTCTTATTTTAAAAATCTCATTTGTCCAGTTGGGCAAATAACCCTTAGTAAACAAATTTCTATATCTCGAAATTCGGACGTGATCACCAACATTAAATTTATGTTTCCTGGGGTCAATGATTTTAAGGTAATTATATGTAGTTATATTCTTGGCATTCTTTTCATTAACTTTGCTAGGAATGGCACCTGTAGTCGAATGTTTGGTATTATTGTATTTTTTACTATATCAGAAAGATTATTCACCCATTTGTAAGTCCCCTGCAAGCTGAACTGCCTCCACAACATCGATTTTATTGTTCTGATTACTCTCTCAGCAATGGAGGCTTTTAAATTCGAGAATGTGCTGTAGTGGTTAATACCATGTGACTTCATAAGTTCATGAAACTGAGAATTGTAAAACTCTTTACCCAAATCTGTTTGAAGGTTTTTTGGTGGCTTCTTCATTTGATTTAAAATTTTTTTCATGGCTCTAGTAATTTCAGTCCCTGTTTTTCTTTTAACAGGTTCGGTCCACACAAATTTACTAAACGCATTAATTACAATGAGAATATATTGGTATCCATTATTAACTTTGGCATAAGGAATCATTATAGCTAAATCTGCTTGAATCAGATCGTTTAATCCTTTGATGATTACATGTCTCCGTCTAAAATTTTTTTTTGCCGGTTTATGCAGTTCATGTACGACTTGTAATTTAATGTTTGACATCTTTTTCTAAAGGACAACGAAGGGTCATATATACCACAAAATTCGAATCTTTATCTAATTTAAAAGAAATTATATCACCTTGAAAAATCTTTACTCCTGGTAGCTGCTCATATTTATACTCTGTATTTACTGATTTCGAGGTTATCATTACTTCTCCACTTGAAACATTAATTTGCACATTATCAATAGTACCACTTAGTGTAAATTGATATGAAAATAAACCATTATCCAATATATAATATTCTTTGTTCAGATTTGTTGCTTTTGTTCCTTTGAAAGTTAATACACATTTACTATAAAAAGAAGAAGGATCACACACAAAATATAATGGATGGGAAGATGAATCAGGAGTTTGACAATTGTTTAAAAAATGACTTCCAAATCTATTTATAGGCATTACTGTATTATACCACCTTCTCGAAGTTCTTCAATTATAGATATAATTTCATTCACGTGTCCGTCGTTACCCGCAGCTTTTGAAGCTACAAGCAGTCGCAATCTATCTATGAGCTCATTAAAATCATCGAAGTATTTATACTCTAATTGCTTGGCACTATATTTTTTGAAAAGCGCACCACCCTTTGTTTTTAAATTTTTAGCTAAGTTTCGGGTAACAGGGCCTTTTGCTAAATTTCCGGGGAGTGAACTTAAACGACTTCTAAATGGTTGGGGTCTTGTTTCCAAAGCTGGTTTAATAATAAAATTATATTTATCCTTTATTTTTGATGGAATACTTTTTATAGGCAATTCTGGGTTGTGGTTTCTATAAATTGCATTTGTTCTACGTAAAATATCAATATATTCATTAACATCTGTTTTTTTAAACGATTGGGGGTTTACTTTAAATAGTAACTCATAAAGACCTGGCGTTCCCTTGTATCTTATATTATTAATAATTAAATCAGCCCCATCAAAATCAATTAAGGAATTTCCAATAGAAAATTTTTCAGTTTCCAAGTCATGATAAACTCCTAAGTCATGATCGAAATCACCTTTTTTGTCTTCGATGTTAGCTTTAATATATTTCTTTGGCAATGGTGAAGCATAATTCTCATAAAATTGATTCATTATATCTGGATTAGTGATCATCTGATTAAATTCTCTAAGCGTATCCTCAAAATATCGATTAATATTCTCATCCGTGGTATTCGTTTGTTCTTCTAACTCAAAAGTTTCTTCTGGTTGTGGTGTGAATACTTCTTCCGTTGGAATAATAGATTCATCTCCAAAATTAGTAGGTGTTTTTGACCCCTCAGGGAGTATACTTGTATTTGGGGAAGAAAAGGCTAAACGATAATTAGATTTTCGCATTTTATACCTTTTTGGTGAGCCTAATTTCAATGGCTTTTGAAACGAATACTCTGGTTCTTGTTTAATAGATGGAGCGGTTTCTAGTTTATGCAAAAGTTCATTAAGTGGTTGAGTAATTGGTTTATAATTTTTTCTAAAGCAGACTGAGACTGAGCTATGTCATGTTTTAAACTACGATACTTTTTCTTTAAAGCTTGTCGTGATAAAAGTAGTTTTCGCGTAACTTTGGGATCCATTGTGTATTCTAAACCCCGTTTTTACAGCCTTATATACTTATCGAACCCACAGCGATATCGACCCATTGATTTGGAAGAGTCTTTATCAATGACTATAAATCCATATCTGTCTTTCCAGCAAAATGAGCATAAATCTTTAAACTGTGGGAAAGTCATATCAATGTTTACGTGGTCATCAAAGATATGTTTTAAATTTGTAAAGTCCTGTTGAAAAACTACGAGTAAATTAGAATTATCTCTAATTAATTGTTTTGAAATTGCACTATATGTTTGACATAAATAAAAGCAATCTAAGTGTTTGTGTCTTCCGTAACAATAATAATTCTGTATAATTTTTTGATCACGGGATGGAATATCATCAAAAATAACTACCGAATTCTCTTTAATATCATCTGGAGGTGGTACATTGGATGAGTCATTATATTCTTCATAGCCAATTTCCTTTATAGGTTCAATTAAGCTTCGTAAGTACGTATACTTTGGTTGATACAACGATTTGGAATATAAATAAATATTTTCAAATCTAAGACCATTTGGATGTTCAATTAAAGACAATAGTACGTTAGTCTTGCCGCAACCACTTGGTCCAACAATTAAAACCCTTTTGACTCCATTAAAAAGATAACTATGTTTTACTTGAAGTTCTTTGGTAATATCATCGTGGTTTGTAATGGGAAGAGAGAGTTTTTGTGGTTCAATTTTCATTGTGAAAAATGAGTTAAAAATTTCGGGTATATATAGCCCCAACACCTATATATATAAGAGGCAGAGTATGAAAATAAAACAAACTACTAAAAGAAAAGGTTGTGGGTTATTAAACTCACTCATTAACAAACTTCCTCTAGAGCTACATCTTCCAGGATATTCATATTGCGGACCAGGAACTCGTTTACAACAAAGATTAAAGCAAGGGGATAAGGGAATCAATAAACTAGACGAAGCTTGTAAACAGCACGATATTAAATACTCTAAGAATACTGATTTATTAACCAGACACGAAGCGGATAAGATTTTAGAAAACAAAGCTTGGGATATTGTAAAATCGAAAGAGACCCCATTTGGAGAAAAATCAGCCGCTTGGTTTGTTACAACAGCTATGAAAGGAAAACGTAAATTGGGAATGGGCCTTAAACCCAAAAAAGGCGGTTCCCTTCGTAAAAAGACAAATAAAAAAAAACGAGTGATTAAAACACCTAAAAAAGGAGGATTTTTACCACTACTTTTACCTTTATTAAGCGCGCTTGGAACTGTTGGGGGGATGGGGGCGGGAATTTACAAGGCTATTGGAGATGCAAAAGCTAATCGAATGAGTCTTGAAGAACAAAAACGCCATAATCTTGCCATGGAACAGAAAGGCAAAGGATTGTATTTAAGACCGTATAAAGGGTATGGATTATATTTAAAACAAAAGAGGTTAGTCTTTGTATGTGGGTATATTTTATTTTATAAAAACCCTTAAAAGGGCAACATTACAAGTTGCCATCCGTAGTCCGTTTGAAGAGGTTTACTCTCCGGACACTGGAACTCACTTAAGCATGGGTGTATGTTACCTGAAGTAAAATCTAATTAAAATATTAAACATCATATAATATAATTAACAACATGTACAATCTTTGGTAACACATTACATTTTAAAGGGTTTTTACCCAAATATTTTGGTGGCTCAGGCATGGTAACCTGTATTTTAACCTGATGATGGAACAGTTGTTCCGAAAACGTTCGTGCTTGTAATGTTGCCCTTTTAAGGGTTTTTATAAAATAAAATATACCCACATACAAAGACTAACCTCTTTTGTTATACGTGGTATACAGCCAGCTACAGGAATTATTTTCCTTGTGGATTTTATATTTAAAACCTTACTCAAAAAACTAAACCTTCCTCATCACGCTTTAACAAATACAGATATAATAAAGTATGGTAAAACATTACCATATTTTAGAGGTGTATTCATGAGAGATACGTTACCTAAAAATATTCATAAAAACGAATGTGGTGTTATAAATTTAGATTCAAGGAGTGGTGAGGGAACACACTGGGTAGCTTATGTAAAATCTAAATCTCAAGTAACTTACTTTGATTCATATGGAGATTTACCCCCACCACAAAATGTAATAAAATATTTTTTAAGTAAAGGTAATGTACAGATATATTACAACTACGACAAAATCCAAAACGATTCATACAAGTGCGGTCATTACTCACTAGATTTTCTATTCAACTACTATAAATAGCTACCAATGTAATATGTTTACGTAAAATGTCTTTAAACTTTACGCTTACTGGAAGCTCTTCAAATCTGAGCTATAATTTTAATCCTCCGATTTATCTTGAAGATGAATTTGACTATGAAATTGGTCTAACCAGTTTCTATAGTTTTAATACTATTCCAAATGTCGATGAAAGCAATAACGTTTTTCTCTGGAATTTCAAAAATTTTACCCATACCTACAAGCTACCTAAGGGGTCTTATGAATTGGATGATATTACAAAGCTTATTCAAGAAAACATGAAAAAGATTGATAATGATGCGACTTTAGAAATTACTCCACAGGTATCAACTTCCAAAGTTGTTATTAAAAGTAATCGAGAAATTTCATTCCTCCCCAGAAATTCCATTGGGAAATTGTTTGGTTTTAAATCACGACAACTAGTTCCAAACTAAACACATATTTCAGATAAACCGGTGGAAATATGGGGAGCAAACACCCTGTGTGTTGATTGTAACATCGCTTCAGGATGCTATTTAAATGGAAACCCTGTCCACTTGATTCACCAATTTTTTCCAATCGTTCCGATTGGGTATAAAATAGAGGATGCTCCTCAAAATATTTTGTATTATCCAGTTGGTATCAAGACAATCACCAACCTTACAGTAAAAATTATTAACCAAGCAGGTAAACTAATTGACTTTGGAGGAGAAGAAGTTACGGTTAATCTACATCTTAGAAAACGTATATAATGGTTCTAGTTTTTTCTCACATACCAAAAACATATATAAGGAGATTACCTTCTAAAATAATAACATCATCTAATCGTCGCTTCTTACAATCGTTAGGATTTAAAGTACTAGTATAATGGAAATTCTTCATGTTACTGGTCAACCTTTTATTGACAACACCATTGAAGAATATCAGTTTCACACATATCAACCATACATTCCTGGAAAGTTTGGTTATACCGATGAAATACGTATTCCTATTCAAGATATAGATGCATTTACATACCCCGGAAATAGTTATCTTTATATCGAAGGACGTTTACTCACGCATGATAATAACATACCAAAAAAATTAAAATTTATTAATAATAGTATAGCTTTCATGTTTCGCGAACTACGCTACGAACTAAATGGGGTAGTAGTTGACTCAGTACGTGATGTAGGATTAGTATCCAGTATTAAAAACTATCTTAGTCTTAACGAAAACCAAAGCTTGCAATTAGAAAACGCTGGTTGGTTTCCAAAAATGAGTAGAATGGAAACCAATAATGAAGTTCCCAAAAACAGTGTGTTGGTGGATTCAAATGGAAACTTTAACGTATGCATACCTTTAAGACTCCTATCAGGATTCTTTGAAGATTTCAGGAAAATTATTATGAACATGAAACAAGAATTAATACTAATTAGATCAAATGATGATATTGATGCTGTAGTCAGCATAGATGAAAGCGAACGACCAAAAATTGATATTAGTAAATTATATTGGGAGGTTCCACATATAACACCGAGTATACGAGAACAGATACGACTTAACAAGATTTCACATACAAATCAAGAATTACCTATCAAATTTCGCTCTTGGCAAATGATTGAATATCCTGCTCTAAACAACTCTACCCGCCATACGTGGTCTGTGCGCACTAGTACGAAAATAGAAACACCTCGTCACATCATTGTTGCTTTCCAAAATAACAGAAAATCGAAATTAACAAAAGATATGAGTAAATTTGATCATTGCACTTTAAAAAATATTAAAGTATTTTTAAATTCTGAAAGATATCCCTATAATGATCTACAATTAGATTTTAAAACAAATAGATTTGCGAAACTTTATGAAATGTTTGGCAATTTCCAAGAAAGTTATTATCATATGGTGCTGAATCAACCAATATTTAATCCTTATGACTTTAAAATGATTGCACCACTGATACATACTGACTGCTCTCGACAAAAAGAAGTAATTCAATCAGGATCTGTGGTGTTACGTATAGAATTTGAGACAGATGAGCCAACAACCTCTGATATCTCCGCTTATTGTCTGATATTGCACGAGAAAGAATTTACATATAATCCCTTAACTAAAATAGTAAAACAATTATAAAAAATATTGATATTATTAGATGGACAGGTTGGCTTTTTAATATATTTTTATAATGAGATAGGTATTAAGATTTAATTACATCTAATGAGAGACTTTTCCGTATGAGGTCAGATGTACATTATGTATGAAGATGGGTGGCCGCTATAGCATTATATGTGAACCTCTCACATGCGCATGACTGAAATTGTTTTATAAATGCAAGTTAGATACCATACAAAGACAGACTTTAACATGTGCTTAATAATAGACGTACAAGGTTTTAACACCGAGAAAAATAAATTTATCGTGAAAGAGTTGGCGACTTATGATGGCGAAAAAATTAGTCATTATTTTTTCAAACCTCCATATTCATTGAGGTTGTTGAATCCAGAGTTTCATAAACAAGCTGTTTGGTTAATGAATAATCACCATGGTCTTAACTGGAATAACGGATTTACCCCGGTACATCAAGTTCATGATATTATTCGATACTTGACAAGTAATGTCGATATCGTTTATGTCAAAGGAAGAGAAAAGGCTCAATATATAAGAAAGTATAGTTTAGTGCCAGTTATAGAGTTTGATGAACAACCAGCCTTGGAGATAATGGAGCCAAAATGCCCATACCATTTAAATAATAATAGTGTATGTGCTTTATCTAATGTATTTTACTTATACAATAATTTTATTATGCAATAAAAATTTTTTTCTTACATAATGTTTTATTTAAGCAATAAAAATACCTTATTAAAAAATAATACTTTATTAATAATTACTAAATTCAAACAATATAATTGTTATCTAAATTTTCCAATGCAAACCTACATAAACGACAACTGGATTGAGCAGGGGCGAATCCTTCTAGCTCTGTTCTCCATTCGGGGCGATTGAAGTGTATAAAACACGGAATTCTAATCTGTACTTCAAAATCCTGAACCACTTCGACGGGTAATTTATCCCAGGATCGAAGAATTTCATATGGTGACACATATTTTCTAATGTACGGTATGGTAAAGTTTTCCAACTCTGTTTTTGTAAACATGTACAACGGTTTTTGTGGGTGTTGATTCATTACAATTCTTTTCTGACAACATTCCATTATTGTTAAAACGGTTAATGTTTTTAAACACCAAGTCTATCCACTTTTGCTCCTCGACTTTAGAAACAAAAAATAGTCTATTTTTTTCTTCCGGTGAATAAACTCTCCCACTACGCAAGCGCATCACTTATACTAAGTCGTGAAAAGTTTTTAAACATACGAAGTTTATTTTGATATTCACTTTTTAATTGGTTAATACTTTTCTGTAACTCTTTAACATTCCTTGATTTTTCGTAAAATAAAATATCGCGTTTTATTCTTTTTATATCTGTATAAAACTGCTCAACTCGTTCACGTAACCTTCTTGAGTGCATACTGTTTACAATAATGAGCTTTCAGTACTCTTATATTCTCCCTACTCTCATTGACACCGGATGCAGATGTGTTGAGATGCACTCCCCCCACTCCTAACGGTATAGTAACACTAGACTGTTCCGCGTCAGGTCTAGTAAACTTTATTAGCTGAAAGTCCTCCACTCAAACTAATTCGCATACTTATAGTACAATTTGTGTTCAAATACAAGATACGAGAGGAACATGTCATATAAATATTGTGATAATCTGAATGATCAACTTAGTGGTGACGAGTGGAAAACATTTTCGAGACCTCCTTTTTATATTGTACGACAAAAAATTTGTCTTATTTGCCGTAAAATGTCTGGAACTAGACTTATTCCAATAAACTTAATATTTAAAGGGTGGAAATTGGTGTTTGAATTTTGTAAATTTTGTAGTGAGACTAGACCTATGGGATTATCTCATCGAAGAGTAGGTTATCGTGATGGATTAATGGAATCCCCACCACATAAATGGGACTCCCCACTCCCTTTGTTAGATTTACTATAAATAGATGCTCAAAATCTGTATAGAGATTATTAAGATGATATTATTAGACTTTATTGTTTTACAAGCAATTGTAAGAAATCTGCTTTTAATCCAACAACCCATCAATGTCAGGGAAGTTTTTGTATGCTTTGACAGTAATGGCACACTAAATGAAACATGGCCTCAGACATGGTCAAGAATGAAATCATATCCAGGAAACAATTTTTTACCAACTTTACAAGCTGAAATACCATTAAACAGCACTAAATATAAATTGCGTTTTAGACATATGAGTGGTAGAAGCAGTGACTCCAAATGGTTGGAACTTTATAATGAAAGACCTAAGAAGGATACAGTCATATCTCCAATATTTTATTATATAGCTTTATGTTCGACTTTTTCAATAATTACGGTATTAATAGAATTGTTTAAGGTTTTAAATAAAAAAATTTGTTTATATAGATGCGTTTTATTATTACAAATAAATATACAATTATTTTAAACAATTTACAAGTATGAATCATATTGAAAATAATCAACCTGAGAAAATTCTTCAAGGGGGATCTTGTCTAAATCGGCTAATTCCGGGGTATGTAGCAGCTCATTCCCAAACATAATAAGATCATCTATAGTACCATTATGTGATTTAAATAAAAAATGCCCCCACGCAAGAGTTTTTACGTCACCGTTTATTACATAGCGTTTGTCATCCTTCGAAGATAGTGCCACTTTATTTCTAAGTTCCGTATATATGGTATGTAAATTAGACACAAATACATACATTTTTCTAAAGATTACACCACCTTTTTTTACTAATAGTACATAATCACTCATTTGCAACTGTGTTTTGGTTACGTGTTTTGAAATGCCTTTTGCTTTTTGTATTATTTTATTTGCTTCTATGCAGTAAGCTTTAGCACCTGTACCATAAAAACTTTTCATGGGTGTAGATGCAAATTCATCTTTCATTTTTCCTAGTATTGAAGGTGTTTTCGGTATCCCGTGAATATTATCAGTTGGATAGTTGGAGGTGTCGAAATGTTCTATATTTCTTTTCATGTCCTCATAGAAATTAGAGGTACATATTTCCATAATCAGGGAGTCTGTGTCTGTGTATAACAAGTTTGCAGTTTCCCCATACTTCTTTTTTATATATCCATAATAAAAATCATATATCACTGTTTTTGATAAATCTAAAATTGTAAATCCAACATAGAGAGGCTTATCGTAAACTATTTTGGTTTTACCCAAATGAACCGCAACCAAATTTTCATTAAACACAGAACAAGACTTGAATTCTGGTTTCGAGATAAGTGCCCTGGCTCCCAACGAATTTGTTTTTGTTTCCCAGCGAGTACAGAGGCGGATATCCTTTCTTTTTTCAACATTCTCTAAAGTTTTTCCCGAATATCGCATTATTCAGTAATTTAAAGAGATCCCGCTCAAACTCGTTTTTGGCTTTGTTTCTAAGTGATGTATTTAGGTCAATATATTTTTTTAGCCATGGTGATTGCGAGAACTCTAGTATACGATGAATCCTTTTTAGTACCAGACCATACTTAAGACACTGTTTAAGATTGCGATAATGGATAATGTATTTAGTTTTATTGTTGAGATTTGGTATAAGTTTAGGATATTTGCTTCCTGGTGGTACCATGCTTTCGGGGCAGAATGGTATATCATTATGTGCAGAATGTAAATGAGCTGGATATTCCAAATCCACTTCCAACACATACCCTTTATTCGCATCATCCTCCACCGAAAAATAGTTAAAATTTTCAACATCGGTTACCCATTTAAAATTTCCATATGGAAGATATTGACACATGGCCGCACCATATAAATTTGTAGCATCTAGATATATGATGTAAGACTCGGGTTGTTGTGGATCATAATTGGGTAGATATCGATTATTTGCCACGGCTTCTCTTTTGCTACATTGTGCCACTTCTCCTCTTACTCCTTTCTTTAAAAAGTGTACCATGTCGACATCGGTAAGAAGCTCTAGTTCAATTTTGGTGTATCTTAACATAGCGTCCCAACTTAATGCAAAAGCAGTTATGTAGTGACAAGGATCCAAATTGTATTCTTTGTGACATACTTTCCTAAAATTTTGAAACACATCAGCCAATAATAAGACATCTGATATTAGGTACAACATAGCATAGTCACTCATAGATTTACAATCAAATGTGTTCCATACATCAATTGCTCTCGCATAATCTTCATCAGAAATGTGTTTGTTAGTTAGATTATTGTAGAAATTTTCTTTAGGTGGTAGTGTTTTTTCTTTAAGTCTGTCAAATCCATCCATATATGAATAAGGAAAGACACCCTTGTGTCTCACAAGTTCAAAGTGTTTAGTATCTGGGAAATACTTTTTAATTTCTTTACACTGCTCCGAGTCTAAAGTTGTGCTCAGAATATCCAGAGATTTTGCCAAAAATCTAAATGAATCAACAAATCTCAGAGTTATGTATTTATGTGGACCCCTTTTCGACTCCTCTACGAGTATTTTTTTAGAAATTGTGATATATTTTTCTTTGGTCTGTGCAATTACTGACACTTGTTCACCAGTTGTTGAAAGCTCTTTAACAAAAAGATGACAATCATAATTACTCATATTGTGAAAAAACACAGGTATTGTATTTGAGAGTTTGTAATTTATATTACATGAATTATGAGCGGGTCCAAGATATTTTGAAGTTAAATGATGATGATCTCTTACCTTATGATTAAAAGGATTAAATGGCTTCCCACACAAGTAACACTCGGTAGCGCTGTCATGTTCTTTAATTTCTTCTTTTGTTAACGGTGACATTGGTTTAATATGTTTAAGGTGATTGTTATATAGTTCATGTACTAAATCATCCAATTTCTGGATAAACACCTTTGGGGCATCCTTTCCTTCATAATTTATTAGTCTTGAGAGTGAATCGTCATAGCTGCATTTAAGATAAAATGCAAATGAATATGCTTGGTGTTCAGCTGTTTTAACAAAATATGAATTTCCACCAAAAGGTTTGGTGCAGTCTATGGGCTTCAGCAAACTTTCAAAGTCCGCATATATAACAAATGGCACTGGTAACATTTTTTGAAAATTGATGAATTTCAGTATATTTTCTGGTCCTATTTCACCAAGCTTATTAATTTTAGGTTGTGTTGTGGGAAGTTTTGTGTAAATATGTGAACAGTCGCTCTTTTGGTGATTATTTAGGTTTTCTTCGCTAACAAAGAATTGTAGACATCCATCACATAAGTATCCTTTGCGATGGTTTTTTGTTTTTTGACTTCTTACAAGTCTTGGCATGTCTAAAATCAGACAATAATGACTTTGTGTATCATTTGTGATAAGCAAAAGGTTCACATGAGTGGCATGGCGATTACTTGTAAAATACAGTGGCCCAACTATTTCATATTACCGTTTATTAGTTACGAAATTAGATTCTAGCCCATAAATATTTACTGAAATATTATTAAGAGTCTCAAACTTTTTAATGTCTTTTAGTTTCATCGGAAAGTCAATACCTTCAAAATTCAACAAAGTATCGTATGGTGGATACGATTCTGGTTTGGTTGGGTTACCAGAGGCAGGAAAAACAGCTGCAATAACACTCCATGCAAAACACTTATTATCTTTGTTTTCTATATTTAAAATAGCGTGTTTTCTTGCTAAAGGTGTTGGGAGACGAATATACGTTGATGCAGAAATACTACTAAATTTGTTGATGTTAACATCTAAAAACATTATTTCCTGTAATACCCAATTTGAATCTTTCTCTTGAAATTCTGAGGCTTGTGTCATCAGTGCTTCCTTAAAATCAGCAAATGCTTCATCCAGTTCAGTGCTGATAGATATAATTTTATTGCGTGTGTTCATGGACTTGATATCTGATAGATTGGTGTCAGGTTTTAGATAAATAGCAAATATTTCAAAATTTACTTTAATCGTATTGTGCTGATGTAGATATTCACTCAAGATGCTTAAAACTTTGGGTTTAACATCTTCTAAAAATCTATAATAATCCAGTTTCTTATCACTATTAAAACGATAAGATGCAATTCTGTTTTTAAACGCATGTGTCAATTTTGAAACAGTGCCATCTATTACTTCCAAATTAAGAGGACTTAATCTTTTTTTGGGAATATAATAATCCCCATTATGGTCATTATGACCATTCACATTTCTGTATTTACATGTTTTCATATGTCGCGACAAGTTATCCGAGCGCGAAAACGATTTATTGCACATACTACACGTATTCATGATTCCCGATAAACTACTGAGGAGCCCCACCAATTTGCCTTAAATATGTTATGTGAATATTAACCCCTCCATGTTATTTTAGACGATGTTAATCGAATGCTATTTTTAGACCAGATATTGTCTAGACACACCAGATGCCCAGGTCGCTGACCTTCAGCTATTTTTAAATATTGGTCATTAACCTTGAGTTATTTTTAGACAGGATACTGTCTAGACACGCAAGATGGCTAGGTCACTGACCTTCAGCTATTTTTAGATATTGGTCATTACCCTTGAGTTATTTTTTAGATCAAATACTGTCTAGACACGCAAGATGGCTAGGTCACTGACCTTCAGCTATTTTTAGATATTGGTCATTACCCTTGAGTTATTTTTAGACCGGATATTGTCTAGACACACCAGATGGTCAGGTCACTGACCTTTAGCTATTTGTAGATATTGGTCATTAACCTTGAGTGATTTTTAGACCGGATATTGTCTAGACACACCAGATGGTCAGGTCACTGACCTTCAGCTATTTTTAGATATTGGTCATTAACCTTGAGTTATTTTTAGACTGGATATTGTCTAGACACACCAGATAGTCAGGTCGCTGACCTTCAGCTATTTTTAGATATTGGTCATTAACCTTGAGTTATTTTTAAACCGGATATTGTCAAGCAGATGTACAGTTCATTAACCTCCTTATATTTTGGACACAGGATATCAAACCGGATGTTCTCTAGACTGCCAGGTGTCTCTCCTCCTCATTTTGGGGGTACAATATACATCTACTTACATGCACGCACCTACACACGCACATAAACACGCACACACACACGTTCACACACACGCTCACTCACACACACACACGCACACACACATACGCACACACACACTTCACACACATACACCCACACACACACGCACACACACACAACACACACGCACTAACACACAACCACGCACACACACACACGCACTAACACACACCCACGCAAACACAACACCCTAGCACACACATAACACACAGTCACGGACACACACACGCACACACACACGCCTACACACCACACACAAACACCTACTAACACACAAACACACATGCACACACACAAACACACAAACACACAAATCCACACACACCCACAAACACACACACACACAAACACACACACATACACACACACCCACACGTACACACACACGCACACACACACACACTATAACACACGCACAAACACACACGCACTCACACACACCTCACACACACACACAGCCACACACACACACACACACACGCACACAAACACACATGCACACACAAACACACACACACACAAACACACACACAAACACACACAAACAAACACACGCACACACACATACATTCTCCACCTCTTGATTCCTACCAATTAGTCGCCTCTTAAGACAGGGAGGGACTTGTTGCCTCAGCCGTATTGTTCTCTCCGCGAGCCGAACGGAGACACACACATACACCCACACACACACACACGCACACAAACACACATGCACACACCACACGTACACACACACGCACACACACAAACACACACACACACACACAAACACACACACAAACAGACACACATACACATACACACACAGACACACACACCCACAAGTACGCACACACGCACACATACTTATACACTCTCCACCTCTCGATTCCTACCCATTAGTCACCTCTTACGACAGGGTGGGCCTTCTTGCCTCGATCGTATTCTTATCTCCGCGAGCCGAACGGAGACACACACACCCACACACACAACATACGCACACGCCCTAACACACACCCACTCACACACACGCACACACACACACACACACACGATCACACATACACACGCACGCCTACACACACACGCACACGCACTAACACACACCCACGCAAACACAACACACTAGCACACACCCACGGACACACACACAACATACGCACACGCCCTCACACACACCACGCACACGCGCACACACAGGCAAAGACACACGCACATACACATACGCACACACACACGACACACACACAACACACCCACACACACTTACACACACACACACTGTAACTCACGCATACACACACACGCGCTCACACACACAATCATACACACACAAACATACACCCACACACACACACAAACACACACACACACACAAACACACACACACACAAACACAAACCCACGCAAACACACGAAGGCACACACACACCACACACACACCACACACACACACACCCACACACACACACGCACACAAACATACATGCAGGCACATACACACGCACACACACACGCACACACACAAGTACACACCCCACCTCTCGATTCCTATTCTGTCGCTGAGGCGATTCCACGGGAGGTTGTGGATCTCCACCAGTCGCTCTGTCTGCTGCGGCAGACGATCGTGTAAGCCTCTGTGAATCCATTTTTACTAAAACAAATGACAAACAGAGGGAAAGGAAGAATAAAAGAAAATCGGAAGAAGGTTTTCTTTATTTACTAAAAATCGGTGCGTCGGGGTCAGTTCGCCAAGGTTTTCCCCATATAGAGAGTATATCTTCGGTCTTCGTTAGACGACGTGTGTGACCAAGCAAAACGAAAGGGTGTAAGCCTCGTGCTTGTACAAAGTTATCCACTTATAGTACGTGTTACTCAAGTTTGGATCCCGGAGATAAGATATCTCGGAGACCGTCTTTAGTAACCGTATGAAATGGTATCTAACTTTTTGTTCAAGCTTGCGGAGGACGTGGTTGTTGCTAGGCCGATACGGCAGAGCAGAAGCGCGAACTAACCTCCAGACACACCACGTAAGAAGATCGTAGAGGTACCTAAAACAAATGGGTAAGAGTATGGAAAACGACAGAAACTAACATAAAATAATAAACAGGTAGAAAAGAAAGTAAATATAAACAACTTATCTGTAATAGAGAATAACGGTTGGTTATTAAGAAATATACACACAAATATATATCAATGCACATAAATATGAGATATAGGTATAGTTTAACGACAAATAATTCAAATGGCTGTAAGAAAGGTAAGATTAGTTTAAGCTGGAAACTAATAAATAAAATAGCTCTGGAGCAACAACGTTGCGACAGAAAAAGGTATTAAAAAATTATAACAAATAATCACAAATAAATGTCACAGTCAAAAAAAATATCAGTGTAAGAAAATAAGCATCTACAAATATCACAACTGCAAGTAAAATAAGGTATATATGAAATATCAAATAAACATAGCACAATAAAATGGAAATGTTTCTGAAATAAAATAAAATACCCAAATAATATTCTTACGAATATTAAATAATAATACCAAGCTGGATCTTGAAGAAAGGGCGGAAGAGAAGTCTAATTCTCTTCCAAGGTTTCGAATATGAAAATGCTAGTTATTTAACAATGAATGGGTATTCCCCAACCAGAGGTCTTATCTAGATTAAAACTCGAAACCGAATAGGCCTTCCGAAAAAAGTGCACCGTCTTTTATCCCATTTTCGTGGCCTTGGTGAGTGTTGAAAGTGGGCGTGACCGTTAACTCACCAATCAGAAAATAGGATAAAGTCAGGGACCAATCAGAAGGCCGAAGGGTGAGAAATGCGCAGATCTGGATGCGTATTGGTCAGTTTCACGCTGTCTACGTGGCAGATCTGACGACAATTCATTAGTCGCCTCTTACGACAGGAAGGACCTTCTTGCCTCCGCCGTATTCTTATCTCCGCGAGTCGAACTGAGACACACACATACACAAACACACACACCTACACACACACACACGCACACACCACTCGCCCACACACACACGCTCACACAAATACGCACACACACGCACACAAACGCACACACACACACACACAAGTACCCACATACCCACACAAACACACACACGTAAACACACACGCGCACACACAAGCACACACACGCCCACACACACACGCACACGCACTAACACACACGCACGCACACAAAATCTACAAGCACTCGCCCTAACGCACACCAACGCACACACACACGCACACACACACCTACGCACACTCACACACACACGCACACACCACATACACACACACAACACACACACACACACAAACACACCCGCACACACACACGCACACAAACATACTTGCACGCACCTACACACGCACACAAACACGCACACACACACGTTCACACACACGCTCACTCACACGAACACGCACACACACACACGCACACACTCACACACATCCACACACACACACAATCACACACACGAACACATACACACACACGAACACACACACACACTAACATACACACACACACACAAACACACATAAACACACTCACACCCACACACTCGCACCAAACACGAACACACACACACACATACAAACACACACACACACAAACAAACACACACACATACAAACACACCCACACGTACACACACACGCACACACACAAATACACACTCTACCTTTCGATTCCTACCCATAAGTCGCCTCTTACGACAAGAAGGGCCTTTTTGCCTCCGCCGTATTCTTATAGCCGCGGGTCGCCCGATGACATACACACACACACAAACACAAACGAACACACACGCACACACATACAAGCACAGACACTAACACACCCACGCCCACACACACGCACACACACACACTCCACACACATACACCCACACACACGCACACACACACACAACACACACGCACACACACACACAACACACACGCACTAACTCACAATTACGCACACACACACGCACACGCCTACACACCACCCACAAACACATACTAACACACAAACACACATGCACATACAAAAACACACAAACACACAAACCATCACACACCCACAAACACACACACACACACACACACAAACACCCACACGTACACACACACGCACAAACACACTATAACACACGCACACACACACGCACTCACACACAGCTCACACACACACACACACACCGACACACACACACACACGCACACAAACACACATGCACAAACACACAAACACTCCCACACACCCAAACACACACACACAAACACACACACACACACAAACACACACCCACGCACACACAAACACACTCACACACACACCTACGCACACTTACACACACAAACACGCACACACACGCACACAAACGCATACACACACACAACATACGTACACGCCCTCACACACACCATGCACACGCGCACACACACGCAAAGACACACGCCCATACACATACGCACACACACACACTACACACACAACACACACACTTACACACACACTGTAACACACGCATACACACACACACGCACTCACACACACAAACATACACACACACACAAACACCCACATACCCACACGAACACACACACACACGCAAACACACACGCGCACACACACGCACACACACGCCCACACACACGCCCACACACACACGCACACGCACTAACACACACGCACACACACCAAATCTACAAGCACACGCCCTAACGCACACCAACGCACACACACACGCACACACACATCTACGCACACTCACACACACACGAACACACCACACACACACACACACACACACACAAACACACCCACACACACACACGAACACAAACATACTTGCACGCACCTACACACGCACAAAACACGCACACACCCACCTTCACACACACGCTCACTCACACACACACGCACACACACACACGCACACACTCACACACATCCACACACACACACGAACACATACACACACACGAACACACACACACTAACACACACACACACAAACACACATAAACACACTCACACCCACACACTCGCACCCACACACGAACACACACACACTTACATATAAACACACACTAACACAAACAAACACACACATACACACACACAAATACACACTCTAACTCTCCATTCCTACCCATAAGTCGCCTCTTACGACAGGAAGGGCCTTTTTGCCTCCGCCGTATTCTTATAGCCGCGGGTCGCCCGGAGACACACACACACACACACAAACACAAACGAACACACACGCACAGACACTAACACACCCACGCACACACACACGCACACACACCATACACAAACACATACTAACACACAAACACACATACACACACACAAACACACAAATACACAAACCCACACACACCCACAAACACACACACACAAACACACACACATACACACACACACCCACACGTACACACACACGCACACACACACACATTATAACACACGCACAAACACACACGCACTCACACACACCTCACACACACACACCCACACACACACACACCCACATACACAAACACACACACAAACACACGCACACACACACACATACATTCTCCACCTCTTGATTCCTACCAATTAGTCGCCTCTTAAGACAGGGAGGGACTTGTTGCATCAGACGTATTGTTCTCTCCGCGAGCCGAACGGAGACACACACACACCCACACACACACACACGCACACAAACACACATGCACAAACACACAAACACATCCACACACACACAGACGCACACAAACACACATGGACACACACTCACACACAAACACACATGCACACACACACAAACTCACACACACAAAAACACACACACATACAAACACACACACACACACATACACACACACACCCACACGTACACACACACGCACAAACACACTATAACACACGCACACACACACGCACTCACACACAGCTCACACACACACACACACACACCGACACACACACACACACGCACACAAACACACATGCACAAACACACAAACACTCCCACACACCCAAACACACACACACAAACACACACACACACACAAACACACACCCACGCACACAAAAACCACTCACACACACACCTACGCACACTTACACACACAAACACGCACACACACGCACACAAACGCATACACACACACAACATACGTACACGCCCTCACACACACCATGCACACGCGCACACACACGCAAAGACACACGCCCATACACATACGCACACACACACACTACACACACAACACACACACTTACACACACACTGTAACACACGCATACACACACACACGCACTCACACACACAAACATACACACACACACAAACACCCACATACCCACACGAACACACACACACACGCAAACACACACGCGCACACACACGCACACACACGCCCACACACACGCCCACACACACACGCACACGCACTAACACACACGCACACACACAAAATCTACAAGCACACGCCCTAACGCACACCAACGCACACACACACGCACACACACACCTACGCACACTCACACACACACGAACACACTACACACACACACACACACACACACACGCACACACACTTATAAACTCTCCACATCTCGATTCCTACCCAATAGTCACCTCTTACGACAGGGTGGGCCTTCAGCAGGACACACACCCAGGCATACACTCACATACCCGCACACACACATACGCACACACACAAACCACACACACACACACCCACATACACACAGACGCACACAAACAAACATGCACATACAGCCACACACAAACACACATGCACAAACACACAAACTCACACACACAAAAACAAACACACACACAAACACACACACACATACACACACACCCACACGTACACACACACGCACACAAACATACATGCACGCACCTACACACGCACATAAACACGCACACACACACGTTCACACACACGCTCACTCACACACACACGCACACACACACGCACACACACACTCCACACACATACACCCACACACACACGCACACACACACAACACACACGCACTAACACACAACCACGCACACACACACGCACTAACACACACCCACGCAAACACAACACCCTAGCACACAGATAACACACAGTCACGGGCACACACACGCACACACACACACGCCTACACACCACACACAAACACATACTAACACACAAACACACATGCACACACACAAACACACAAACACACACACATACACACACACCCACACGTATACACACACGCACACACACACACTATAACACACGCACACACACACACACACACGCACACAAACACACATACATACACAAACACACACACACACACAAACACACACACAAACACACACAAACAAACACACGCACACACACATACATTCTCCACCTCTTGATTCCTACCAATTAGTCGCCTCTTAAGACAGGCAGGGACTTGTTGCCTCAGCCGTATTGTTCTCTCCGCGAGCCAAACGGAGACACACACATACACCTACACACACACACACACACACGCACAAAACACACATGCACAAACACACAAACACACCCACACACACACAGACGCACAAAAAACAAACATGCACACACACCCACACACAAACACACATGCACACACACAAAATCACACACACTGTAATAAATAATCTTCACTTATCGTCTCGTACGGTAGATTTATTTAAAGCACACTAGATACTCATGATTTTGTTTATTAGTTATCTAAGTACAATATTAAATAGTACTCAGTTGACGTTGACTAACTTAGACCGTTCTCTTGATTCTTCATTCTTAACTATATTGATAATAATAATACCAATGATCCTGTGATTTCCAGCTATTTAACACACGTTAGTTTGTTATCATAATACGTTTGTTATTTGTTAATTGATACACGTTATTTAGTAATCTTTCGACTACATTGCAAATTTCACTAGGTCAGAGTGTGTCCTCGTTACAACGATATTTTCAATGTTGTAAACAAATAATATATTTTGCAAATGTGTGTCACAGTATTAAAAAGATTACTTAAATCTGATGCTTAATTAAATACCGTTATATCCCTATCCCTCAGAAGAAAAATTTTCTGAGTGCTGTTCGTTTTCAATCAATTACATGAACTGTTTTTACTCTTCCCTTCCGAAAGAAGAAAATTTTTCGTGTCATCATCAACTGATTACTGTACATATATACATTATTTACATTCAGTATTTACATATACATATTTATAGAATTATATACAAATTTTTGGTACATATTTCCTTGTATCTAAAAAATTTAGTAACCTAACCTAACCTAACCTCAGCATATTATAAGGTTACCCAAATTGTTCCCTTATAATATGCTATCTGGTATCCTTCATTATGCCTTACTGGTATATTAATTTAATATTTTACGTACGTTTTTTCTTACCTTACGTTAAATCATTTAGATTATAATACCTTATATTACCACCTATTATGTGGTTGATTACATATTATATCTTACCCCCTATTATGTGCACATAATATTTACAATAACCTTTACATATTTTAAATAATAAATAAAAATTTATAATAATAAAATCTTATATTAATTCTTGTATTAATTCTTGCATTAATTCTTGCATTAATTCTTGCATTAATTCTTGCATTAATTCTTGCATTAATTCTTGCATTAATTCTTGGATTAATTCTTGCATTAGTTCTTGGTACCAAGTAATAGTTCTGTTTTCACTGTTCATATACACTATTAATAACTTTGACATTTCACAATAAAGTTTTGTCGTTTTATTCATTTATTTATTTATCCCTATTTCTTTTGTCTAACTACTACTATACAGTCTAACATTTTTCTTTTTGTTATACACATTTTAAATATATATATTGTACGAACTTAAAATTATATTTACACATTATATTCATTTAAATATATTTTTATATATTATTTGCATTCAAAAGTACATGTATATATTACGAGTATATTCATTGACTCTAATTGTAGCAAAGTATTGTTTCCTTAATTATTCTAGCTATAAACTCTGTGCCTTGGTCTGCTATTATTTTTCTGGGTACTCCATACCTCAAGATAAATTTTTCTACCAATGATTTGGCTACTGTTTTGGTTTATTTTATTTCCTAATACATATTCTTCTACGTAGTTGCTTAATTCGCATTGTACGTCAATATATCTGTTTCCATTTTCATCCATGTACATTTTCATGGGTTCCTTGTTTATGATTTAGTGCTTATGCCTTTGGCAGTCGTCGCATCTCTTCACATTTCACATATTTCTCAACATTTCTTCGTAATTCGTTCCAGAAATAGTATTAACTTATATTTCTGTATTTAATATATCCTATTTATTCTTCCATATCCTTCCTCTAACATGTGGAAGTCATTAATTATAACTCTTCTTGATCTGCTTATCTTGTACTATATTATGTATTGATTGTATTATGTTTATCTTGTACTATACAAGCTTTTATACTTTCCTTAAAAAAAATTATTATTTTTCTCTTCGTATTTTATTAAGATTTGGTTAATTCTTTTTTCATCTCGTTTTATTCTCATTTCATTATTATCATTTTCTTTATAATCTTCTGCACTCACATTTGTGAGCCAAAATCTCACCAAGTCTCTCCGAGGGTCTTAATATTTCCTCTTGCATCGTAAATAAAATTTTAAATATACGGATCTTAATATTAAAATATTTAACCTGGTCAGTTATATTTTAATTATTTCAAGTTTATGGACATGCTTACTACG
The DNA here is from genome assembly GCF_040954645.1 of Diabrotica undecimpunctata. NCBI lineage: Eukaryota > Metazoa > Arthropoda > Insecta > Coleoptera > Chrysomelidae > Diabrotica > Diabrotica undecimpunctata. The sequence goes on along the minus strand of NW_027311904.1, from coordinate 395,651 downwards.
TACATTCCAACTATATCAAATATCATACTATTAACCTAATGTCATTATGTAATGTTTTTATAACTAATACTGTGTTTGCTTTCGTAATGAAATTATTATAGTTATGCTTTTTTTTGTTTATTGTTTGGTTTCTCGTCTTTTACAAACTAACTTTTGCTTGTACATATGGGTCTTTTTCTAAATAAAAACATATTCTGCATTTTTCTATGGGCCTTTTTCTTCAAATATTAATGGTTTTTACTATGCTTAATAGTTGTTCGACTCTTTTTTTACTCTTTGCTTTGTTTCTTCCATATAAAATATATAAAAATTTTTCCTGGTTTTGTATCTTCGGAATAAAACTTCTAATTTATATTTCTCGATTATTTACATTTATGATTCGTATAGGTAACATAATTTTAATCGGTTTATCTATTAATCCTACTGTAAATTCCTTCTCAACTTTTGGTTTTTTTTTATTACTGTAACTGTTTCTCCTATTTTTCAGTTCGATCTCGAAATTAATTTCTCCAAATATGTAATAATACTGACATATACTTTTCAAAATAATCTGTTCATCATTTTTCGCCTTTGTGTGTACTTAATTTACTCAACATCTTTTTTCTCTTGCATATAAATACAATAATCGTAGGAAATCGTCTTTCATTGTGACAAACTTCCTTTTCAATAATTTTTCCATTTACTTCATTAAAAAAAAAATTATTATTCAAAATTCGTTTCGCAGTTTTAATCCATTCTGTAGTTACTGTATTGTCGTGCTGGAGCCGCAGGACTCTCAGCGGGTTGGGATTCAAGTACCACCCTAGCTTATCCTCTTAGCAGCCTCCTACTCGACGTAGGTTTCAACCATTAAGGTCGAACCATATGCAGTTTGCCTATATTTCTGTCAAAAATCTACTTCTGTCACTGTATTCGTATTCGCATGCGGTGCGTAATATGCTATTGCTGTGCCTCTATTTCTGTGGCATCTTACCTGTGTCCATTGATTATTCTTTGTTCTTCGTTGTGATTGCCAATCTCCTCTGTTTCTATTACGATATATCCTCGTATTATGTCTTTCACATTCACTTATATTTCTATAATTTTTGTTTCTATATTGTTTTCTTTCTTCGAATTTATTTTTATAATATGCATATATTGTATTCTTACTTTCTTTTCTCATATCAAAATCGTATTTGTTCCTGTAATTTAACACTCTTCCTTGTGTGCTATCTTCCGTCTCATCAATCGATAAAAATTTGGACATTATCTCTTGTGTGGTTGAAAAGTTACATGCCTCCAAAATGAATTTAGCTTTTTCTGTGTTGACGTTGCGTTTCATTGTAGCTACTACTGCCTCTGTTGTGTATTTTCTCGCTAGTTCCAATGACATTCCTTCCGCTACGTATGCAACTTTTAGCTGTTCCGCTAATTCTTCAACTTCAGATGCATAGACGTCTGCATCTTTATGTCCTTGTCTTTTCTTCGCCAATTTAGCTATTACCGTCTTTGGACTGTCGCCTCTCAGTTCTCTTTTCAGTACCTCTGCTATTCTTGCGATTGTATCCTCTGTAGTTATAATGTTTCTGGCCTTATTGGTTAATCTTGTCTTTATTAATGTTGTCGCTGTCTCCTCCTGTCCTATCGCTATTTTCTCAAGGAGTTCTAGTGCATCTAAAAATGACTGCAGTTTGCCTGCTTTTCCATCAAACTCGCTGGGTAACACCTTGCTTGCGATATTTAAAAATTCGTTGATTGTAAGAGCCATACTTATTTCTTGCTCTGTGTCGCTATGTTCTTCCTTCTTTATAGGTTGTTGTTTCTTTGTCACAGGTAGAGAAACTGGTTTAAAATCATTTACATTTTGAGTATATTCTTTATCCGAAATTTCCATAATGTTATTATCATTTAAAACTTTTCTATCTCCAGTGAGTCCTTGTATTTGCAATGATTCGGCCGTTTCAATGAAGGTATTTAAATCTTTTTGTCTAATTTGTACTTCTCCATGGTATATAAATTGTAACAAGTCTCTTAGTGCTTCGTAAGTCACGTTTGTCAAAATTACTATAGGATGTTGACAGGGATTTGACATAAAAATTTCTTTAAAATATGGGCTACAAACCGAAAGAACCATTTTATGCGCTTTTATGCATTTTCCTTGTGCTGAAAGCGTTACGTCTACAAAATCTTGACTCTTCCATAATGAATTTATTCCTGAACTCATATTTTCGTGGAAATTGTTCCAACATAATGAAAATTTTTCTGACGCCATGGTCAATTGTCTTTAAAAGTTCTTTTAAATTCGTTTTTCTTCCTTATAAATGTAACAATAATTCTAAATATCCTAATTTATTGTAGCTAAATAGTAAAATAAAAAGTCATATCCGATTTCTTCGTCTATATTAATTGAAGAATTTGTCATTTAAGCAAATTCATGTCGTAATTTAATATTTTCCGACTTAGTCACAGTATATTTTCATGGTCAAATATAAATATTTTTAAAACTATACCTTAAGCAAATAAAATTATATGTCACATATTTGTTTCATTAAAAAATAGAAATAAAAATAAATAGAATTTGATATATAAACAGTTATTTAGCGATAATTTAAAAATAAATTATATTCTGTACTTTTAAAAGCCATAAAAATTGTGTACTCAACATTCTGAATTTGAATTAGTTAAATTCTTATATTCAAATACTAAGTAATCTTTCTATCTGTCAGACTGCATAATTTATATAAATAAGGGATAAAAATAAAATTTACTTACATAATATATTTCACATATTGTTTTTGATAATTCACTTTTGTCCATTCATCCATTTTTCCGATTTATTTTCCATTATCATGCGCTGGGATTCTGTCGCGGGGCTCCTGGCGGGTTTGGTTCAGAATTTGGCGGGAATTTTCTTAAGTGCCGATGCATTTTCTATTTCGAAACTGGTACAGTGGCTTCCATATATCATCCATTATGTAAATTTCCATTTAAATTTCCAGTATGTGGTTGGCATTTTTGATTTGTTTCTGCGAATCAGAAAACTCCTTATTCGAAAGGCAGGATCGCCATGTAATAAATAATCTTCACTTATCGTCTCGTACGGTAGATTTATTTAAAACACACTAGATACTCATGATTTTGTTTATTAGTTATCTAAGTACAATATTAAATAGTACTCAGTTGACGTTGACTAACTTAGACCGTTCTCTTGATTCTTCATTCTTAACTATATTGATAATAATAATACCAATGATCCTGTGATTTCCAGCTATTTAACACACGTTAGTTTGTTATCATAATACGTTTGTTATTTGTTAATTGATACACGTTATTTAATAATCTTTCGACTACATTGCAAATTTCACTAGGTCAGAGTGTGTCCTCGTTACAACGATATTTTCAATGTTGTAAACAAATAATATATTTTGCAAATGTGTGTCACAGTATTAAAAAGATTACTTAAATCTGATGCTTAATTAAATACCGTTACAACACAAAAACACACACACACACAAACACACACACGCATACACACACACCCACACGTACACACACACAAACACACACAAACACACACAAACACACACACACAAACACACACACACACACACACAAACGCACACACACACAGACACACGCACCAACACTCACGCACACACACACACAAACACACGCGCACACACACACGCACTAACACACACATGCACACACACACACAAACACACACACACATACACATACACACACATACACACCCACAAGTACACACACACGCACACACTTATAAATTCTCCACCTCTCGATTCCTACCCATTAGTCACCTCTTACGACAGGGTGGGCCTTCTTGCCTCCGTCGTATTCTTATCTCCGCGAGCCGAACAGAGACACACACACCAACGCACACACAACATACGCACACGCCCTAACACACACCCAGGCATACGCTCACACACCCGCACACACACATACGAACACACACAAACCACACACACACACACACCCACACACACACACACACAGACGCACACAAACAAACCTGCACAGACACCCACACACAAACACACACACACAAAAACACACACACACGAACAAACACAGACACACATACACACACACCCAAACGTACACACAAACATGCCCACACACACACGCACGCCCACACAGACACGCACACTCTCTAACACACACCCATCAACACACATACGCACACACACACACTCCCACACACACACATACACCACACACACACCCACACCCACACACACAAACTCGCACCCACACACGACCACACACACACACACACATACAAACACACATAAACACACTCACACCCACACACTCGCACCCACACACGAACACACACACTCACATACAAGCACACACACACACGCACAGGTACTAACACAACCACGCAAACACAACACACTAGCACAAGCATAAACACACACCCACGGGCACACACACGCACACACACACGCCTACACACCACACACAAACACACATGCACACACACAAACACACACACACACACACAAACCCACACACACCCACAAACACACACAAACACACACAAACACACACACATACACACACACACACACCCACACGTACACACACAAGCACATACACACGCACACACACGCGCGCGCACACACATACACAAACACACACACAAACACACACACACACAAAAACACACACACAAACACACACACAAACACACACCCATGCACACACACTCACACACACACCTACGCACACGCACACACACGCACATTAACACACCACACACACACACACTCACACACCCACACACACACACCCACCCATACACACACACGCCAACAAACATACATGCAGGCACATACACACGAATACACACACGCACACACAACACACACGCACTAACACACACCCACGCACACACACGCACAAACACCCACGCACACACACACACGCACACAAATACACAAGCACACATACACACACGCACACACCCACACGCACAAACACACGCACATACACGCACAAACACACACGCACACACACGCACAAACACGCACGCACACACACAGGCACACACAACACAGACGCACACACACTAACACACACACACACACGCACACACAAACGCATACACACACGCACATACACAGAACACACACACACACACACGCACACAAACACACATGCACCCACACGCACCAACACTCACGCACACACACACACACGCACAAACACACGCGCACACACACACGCACTAACACACACATGCACACACACACACACAAAGACACACACACACACATGCACAAACACCCACACGTACACACACACGCACACATACTTATACACTCTCCACCTCTCGATTCCTGCCCATTAGTCACCTCTTACGACAGCGTGGGCCTTCTTGCCTCGGTCGTATTCTTATCTCCGCAATACGAACGGAGACACACACACTCACGCACACACAACATACGCACACGCCCTAACACACACCCACACACACACACACCACACACACACACGCACACAATCACACATGCGCACACACAAACACACACACACACACACACAAACACACACACACACATACATTCTCCACGTTCCGGTTCCTACCCATTAGTCGCCTCTTAAGACAGGGAGGCCATTCTTGAATCCGCCGTATTCTTATTTCTGAGAGCCGAAGAGAGACACACACATACACACACACACACACAAACACGCACACGCACGCACACAAACGCACACACACACACACCCATACACACACACGCCAGCAAACATACATGCAGGCACATACACACGCATAGACACACGCACACACAACACACACGCACTAACACACACACGCACACGCACATACGCACATGCACACACGCACACACGCACAAACCCACACGCACACACACACGCACACTCACGCACAAACATACACGCACACACACACACGCACAAACACGCACGCACACACACTAACACACACAAACGCCCACACACTAACACACACCCACGCACACACACGCACAAACACCCACGCACACACACACACACACACAAACACACATGCACACATACACACACGCACACACCCACACGCACAAACACACGCACATACACGCACAAACACACACGCACACACACACTCACAAACATGCACGCACAGACAAAGGCACACACAACACACACGCACTAACACACACACACGCACGCACACACACACGCATACTCACACGCTCATACACAGAACACACACACACACGCACACACAGACGCACACAAACAAACATGCACACACACCCACACACAAACACACATGCACACACACACAAACTTACACACACAAAAACACACACACACAAACACACAGACATACACACACACCCACACGTACACACACACACATGCACACACACACCCAATCACACACACACACACACAAACACACACACATGCACACACACACAAACAGACACACATACACATACACACACAGACACACACACCCACAAGTACGCACACACGCACACATACTTATACACTCTCCACCTCTCGATTCCTACCCATTAGTCACCTCTTACGACAGGGTGGGCCTTCTTGCCTCGGTCGTATTCTTATCTCCGCGAGACGAACGGAGACACACACAGCCACGCACACACAACATACGCACACGCCCTAACACACACCCACACACACACACACCACACACACACACGCACACAATCACACATGCACACACACAAACACACACACACACACACACAAACACACACACACAAACACACACACACACACACACACACAAACGCACACATACACAGACACACACACATACCCACACACACCCAAACGTACACACAAACACGCCCACACACACACGCACGCCTTCACACACACGCACACACTCTAACACACACCCATGGACACACATACGCTCACACACACACTTCGACACACACACACCACACACACACCCACACCCACACACACAAACTCGCACCCACACACGAACACACACACACACACATACAAACACACACATACGAACACACATACACCCACAAGTACACACACCCACACGCACGCACACAAATATACACTCTACCTCACGATTCCTACCCATTAGTCGCCTCTTACAACAGGAAGGGCCTTCTTGCCTAAGCCGTATTCTTATATCCACGAGTCGAACGGAGAAACACACACACACAAACACACACACCTACACACAAACACAAACACACACACACAAACACACGCACACACACACATACATTCTCCACGTTTCGGTTCCTACCCATTAGTCGCCTCTTAAGACAGGGAGGCCATTCTTGAATCCGCCGTATTCTTATCTCTGCGAGCCGAACAGAGACACACACACACGCACACACACAAACACGCACACACATGCACACAAACGCACACACACACACAAACACCCAAACACCCACAGGCACACACACACGCAAACAAACACGCAAACACACACGCACACACACGCCCACACACACACAAGCACAAGCACCAACACACACTTAAGTTCACAAAATATACAAGCACACGCCCTAACTCTAGAAGCACTCGCCCTAACGCACACCAACGCACACACACACACCTACGCACACTCACACACACGCACACACCACACACACCCCCAAACACACACACACGCACACAAACATACATGCACGCACATACACACGCACACACACACGCACACACACACGTTCACACACACAAGCTCACTCACACACACACGCACACACACATGCACACACACATTACACACACACACACACACACATTCACACACACACACACACACGAACACACACACACACACACACACAAACACACACACACACCAACATACACACACACACAAACACACATAAACACACTCACACCCACACACGAACACACACACTCACATACAAGCACACACACACACAAACACAAACACGCACACACACACGCACAGATACTACCACACCCACGCAAACACAACACACTAGCACAAGCATAAACACACACACGGGCACACACACGCACACACACACGCCTACACACCACACACAAACACACACACAAACACACAACCACGCACACAAAAACACACACACAAACACACACACAAACACACACCTACGCACACACACTTACACACACACCTACGCACACGCACACACACACACACATTTACACACCACACACACACACCCACGCACACAAAAACACACACACAAACACACACACAAACACACACCCACACACCCACACACACACACCCACCCATACACACACACGCCAACAAACATACATGCAGGCACATACACACGAATACACACACGCACACACAACACACACGCACTAACACACACCCACGCACACATACGCACAAACACCCACGCACACACACACACACGCACACAAATACACATGCACACATACACAAACGCACACACCCACACGCACAAACACACGCACATACACGCACAAACACACACGCACACAAACACGCACAAACACGCACGCACACACACAGGCACACACAACACAGACGCACACGCACTAACACACACACACGCACGCACTCACACACGCATACACACACGCACATACACAGAACACACACACACACACGCACACACAAACACACATGCACCCACACGCACCAGCACTCACGCACACACACACGCACAAACACACGCGTACACACACACGCACTAACACACACATGCACACACACACACAAACACACACACACACATACACACACACCCGCACGTACACACACACGCACACACACAATCACACACACACACAAAAACACACACACATGCACACACACACAAACAGACACACATACACATACACACACAGACACACACACACCCACAAGTACGCACACACGCACACATACTTATACACTCTCCACCTCTCGATTCCTACCCATTAGTCACCTCTTACGACAGCGTGGGCCTTCTTGCCTCGGTCGTATTCTTATCTCCGCAATACGAACGGAGACACACACACCCACGCACACACAACATACGCACACGCCCTAACACACACCCACACACACATACACTACACACACACACGTACACAATAACACATGCACACACACAAACACACACACACACACACACAAACACACACACACACACATACATTCTCCACGTTTCGGTTCCTACCCATTAGTTGCCTCTTAAGACAGGGATGCCATTCTTGAATCCGCCGTATTCTTATTTCTGAGAGCCGAACAGAGACACACACATACACACACACAAACACGCACACACACGCACACAAACGCACACACACACACACAAACACCCACACACCCACACGCACACACACACACGCAAACACACACACCCACACACACACACGCACAAGCACTAACACACACTCACGCACACGCCCTAACGCACACCAACGCACACACACACACACACCTACGCACACTCACACACACACACGCACGCACACACACACGCATACTCACACGCTCATACACAGAACACACACACACACGCACACACAGACGCACACAAACAAACATGCACACACACCCACACACAAACACACATGCACACACACACAAACTTACACACACAAAAACACACACACACAAACACACAGACATACACACACACCCACACGTACACACACACACATGCACACACACACCCAATCACACACACACACACACAAACACACACACATGCACACACACACAAACAGACACACATACACATACACACACAGACACACACACCCACAAGTACGCACACACGCACACATACTTATACACTCTCCACCTCTCGATTCCTACCCATTAGTCACCTCTTACGACAGGGTGGGCCTTCTTGCCTCGGTCGTATTCTTATCTCCGCGAGACGAACGGAGACACACACACCCACGCACACACTACATACGCACACGCCCTAACACACACCCACACACACACACACCACACACACACACGCACACAATCACACATGCACACACACAAACACACACACACACACACAAACACACACACACAAACACACACACACACACACACAAACGCACACATACACAGACACACACACATACCCACACACACCCAAACGTACACACAAACACGCCCACACACACACGCACGCCTTCACACACACGCACACACTCTAACACACACCCATGGACACACATACGCTCACACACACACTTCGACACACACACCACACACACACCCACACCCACACACACAAACTCGCACCCACACACGAACACACACACACACACATACAAACACACACATACGAACACACACACACCCACAAGTACACACACCCACACGCACGCACACAAATATACACTCTACCTCACGATTCCTACCCATTAGTCGCCTCTTACAACAGGAAGGGCCTTCTTGCCTAAGCCGTATTCTTATATCCACGAGTCGAACGGAGAAACACACACACACAAACACACACACCTACACACAAACACAAACACACACACACAAACACACGCACACACACACATACATTCTCCACGTTTCGGTTCCTACCCATTAGTCGCCTCTTAAGACAGGGAGGCCATTCTTGAATCCGCCGTATTCTTATCTCTGCGAGCCGAACAGAGACACACACACACGCACACACACAAACACGCACACACATGCACACAAACGCACACACACACACAAACACCCAAACACCCACAGGCACACACACACGCAAACAAACACGCAAACACACACGCACACACACGCCCACACACACACAAGCACAAGCACCAACACACACTTAGGCTCACAAAATATACAAGCACACGCCCTAACTCTAGAAGCACTCGCCCTAACGCACACCAACGCACACACACACACCTACGCACACTCACACACACGCACACACCACACACACCCCCAAACACACACACACGCACACAAACATACATGCACGCACATACACACGCACACACACACGCACACACACACGTTCACACACACAAGCTCACTCACACACACACGCACACACACATGCACACACACATTACACACACACACACACACACATTCACACACACACACACACACACGAACACACACACACACACACACAAACACACACACACACACCAACATACACACACACACAAACACACATAAACACACTCACACCCACACACGAACACACACACTCACATACAAGCACACACACACACAAACACAAACACGCACACACACACGCACAGGTACTAACACACCCACGCAAACACAACACACTAGCACAAGCATAAACACACACCCACGGGCACACACACGCACACACACACGCCTACACACCACACACAAACACACACACAAACACACAACCACGCACACAAAAACACACACACAAACACACACACAAACACACACCTACGCACACACACTTACACACACACCTACGCACACGCACACACACACACACATTTACACACCACACACACACACCCACGCACACAAAAACACACACACAAACACACACACAAACACACACTCACACACCCACACACACACACCCACCCATACACACACACGCCAACAAACATACATGCAGGCACATACACACGAATACACACACGCACACACAACACACACGCACTAACACACACCCACGCACACATACGCACAAACACCCACGCACACACACACACACGCACACAAATACACATGCACACATACACAAACGCACACACCCACACGCACAAACACACGCACATACACGCACAAACACACACGCACACAAACACGCACAAACACGCACGCACACACACAGGCACACACAACACAGACGCACACGCACTAACACACACACACGCACGCACTCACACACGCATACACACACGCACATACACAGAACACACACACACACACGCACACACAAACACACATGCACCCACACGCACCAGCACTCACGCACACACACACGCACAAACACACGCGTACACACACATGCACTAACACACACATGCACACACACACACACAAACACACACACACACATACACACACACCCGCACGTACACACACACGCACACACACAATCACACACACACACAAAAACACACACACATGCACACACACACACACAAACAGACACACATACACATACACACACAGACACACACACACCCACAAGTACGCACACACGCACACATACTTATACACTCTCCACCTCTCGATTCCTACCCATTAGTCACCTCTTACGACAGCGTGGGCCTTCTTGCCTCGGTCGTATTCTTATCTCCGCAATACGAACGGAGACACACACACCCACGCACACACAACATACGCACACGCCCTAACACACACCCACACACACATACACTACACACACACACGTATACAATAACACATGCACACACACAAACACACACACACACACACACACACAAACACACACACACACACATACTTATACACTCTCCACCTCTCGATTCCTACCCATTAGTCACCTCTTACGACAGCGTGGGCCTTCTTGCCTCGGTCGTATTCTTATCTCCGCAATACGAACGGAGACACACACACCCACGCACACACAACATACGCACACGCCCTAACACACACCCACACACACATACACTACACACACACACGTATACAATAACACATGCACACACACAAACACACACACACACACGCCCACACACACACAACACACACACCCACACCCACACACACAAACTCGCACCCACACACTAACACACACACACACACACACACACTTACAAGTACACACACCCACACGAACGCACACAAATACACACTCTACCTCTCGATTCCTAACAATTAGTCGCCTCTTACGACTGGAAGAGCCTTCTTGCCTCCGCCGTATTCTTATAGCCGCGGGAGACACACACACACACACACACACACACAAACACAAACGAACACACACGCACACACACACGCACAGACACTAACACACCCACGCACACACACACGCACACACACCACACACAAACACATACTAACACACAAACACACATGCACACACACAAACACAAAAATACACAAACCCACACATACCCACAAACACACACACAAACACACACACACACACCCACACGTACACACACACGCACACACACACACACATTATAATGTAACGATGCTCTGATCGTTTAACAGTTCGAACCGTGTGAGTGTCAATATTTGCGCATCCACTTCTACAACGTGACGGCGTAGTGGTATTCAAACGGCTATTTAAGGCGTGTGAATAGCGGAATTAGACAGTCTTGTAGCTAGCGCTTTAGGCTCCCTGACTCGCCGGTGTAGTGAACCTGCGAGCCATTGCGGACAGAGACATTTCCGTATTGAGGATCATACTCTGTCCCTAACCAAGCGGAACCCATCGATATTGCGTATTGAGCATTACCGTGGATCTGCACAGAACCAACCGGGACGGAGAGATTTCCGTATTGAGGATCGTACTCTCTGTCCTTAGCCAAGCGGAACCCGTCGGCATTGTGTATTGAACATTGCCGTGGGTCTGCACAGCTAAATATTTTGTTTGCAAGCATATTCGGAGCTTTCGCTGAATTGAAGCGAAAGCGAGTATAAATCTGCGCGCGATCGATTTCCCCCATTTCGATTCTTTTTAATACTAATTAATTTCTTTTCTTTTATAGACATTCGCCGGGGACTTCGTTCATCGTGGGATCCGGACTGGGACGTAGAATTCGTTTTAGTTTTATTCAATATATAAGTGTACAACGTAGAATTCCTTTTTATTTTTATTTATTGTATATACTAAATTAATAGATTTATTTTTATTTCAAACCTGTGTTTTACTGAGTCTGTCGCCCCGAAAGAGCTACCCATCACAAACAGGCGCCCGAGCAAAATTAATATCATGCCGACAGATAAGAGAACACGACTCAGAACCTATTTTAAAAATCGCGAGGAAGCGACAGGAACAATCCCAAAAGAAAGAATGTCCAAGGGAACAGAATTCGACACACTGACCCAGGAAATTTTGGGCATTCGAAGACAATTACAGGAGTTAGCAATAACGAAACAAATGGGGCAACCAGAATTGCTAAATCAAGTACGAAAGTGGAACACACACTTCGACAAGAAACATTCGGATGCAATAGAATTCTTAGAGAGGATAGACGAATTAAGCTTGGCCTACGAGATCGATAAACAAGATCTGCTAAAAGCATTACCAGAATTATTAGGAGACCACGCTTTGTTATGGTACAGAAACAATAACAAAAATTGGAAGTCATGGACAGATTTCAGCGAAGATTTTAAAAAAGCTTTCTATCCCAAGGGATATTTGCTACAACTAGAAGAGCAAATCCGAAACAGAAAACAGAGACAAAATGAACCAGTAGATAGATATATCACGGAAATTCAAACATTAATCAGACGAGAAGGATCTTTTTCCAGAAACCAAGAACTTGAAAGGATATACAAAAATTTGTTACCAGAATATAAGCTTTATGCTCGCCGCCGGGATTTCGGAAACTTAGCCGAATTACAAGATTTAGCCCAAGAATACGAAGCTGTAGAAGACGAAAAGACCCGCGCAAATCAGATTTGCCGTGGAAACTGGAGACGCACGGACCAAGCAGAGTACGATGCGAAAACGGCATGCTTTAGATGCAAGATGCCAGGTCACAGCCGTAAAAATTGCAAAAACCCATGGAAAAAGTTTTGTTCGCGTTGCGGCAGAGAAGGGGTTTACAGCAGCGACTGCTGTTTCAGGCGTCAGGGAAACGAATTACAGACTGGAGAAACAAGGAGTCGTCCCAGTCTGTAAAACAAGATTCGGCTCCATTTGTTTTCGCCGTTACACAGCCAGCAAACAATGACATTCGACTGTTCGCATCACTGAAAATAGGGCAAAGAACATACAGAGCGCTCATCGATACAGGAACTACTAAAAATTACGTCGGGGATAGAATAGCTCAGATATACAAGGACTCTCTAGATAGCTACAGCGGGAGAACAAGACTAGCAAATGGAGCGTCAATTGAGCTTAACCAGAAGTTGACAATTGAATGCGAGATCGATAAGTTACAAACCCGACAAACATTCATAGTAATGCCAGGGTTGACGGAAGATGCATTAATAGGAGTGGAATTCCTCAGGAACCATTCTATCGAACTTAAATTCGATAAACATACGACCAAACAATACATACAACATAAAGAAGAGACATGTAACACTTTAAAAGACTCCACTCAAAATACGGAGTTAGAAAGGTTCCTAAGAAAAGAACTAAGGGAGTTTAAGAACATAACAGGACCCACCAACTTAATAAGACACGAAATAAAATTGAAGAAAAAGTGCGATCCAGTCAAGCAGCCTTATAGGCGGCACAATCCCGCAATGCTACAGATCATCAACCAAGAAGTGGACAAGATATTAAAAGAAGGAACCATCGAACCCTCCACAAGTGGTTGGAGTTCACCGATTGTACTAGTTAGGAAAAAGGATAACTCGTACAGATTTTGCATTGACTTTAGAAAAGTCAACGAACTATCAGATAAGGACGCATATCCGTTACCCATCGGAAATTCTGGATAGACTTAAGGAAGCAAATTTTATATCGACCCTCGATTTGAAACAGGGATATTTTCAAATACCCCTAGAAGAAACAAGCCGCCCAGTGACAGCATTCA